>NC_077229.1:604901-704901 GCF_027887165.1 Monodelphis domestica
GAGAGAGAGGGAGAGAGAGAGAGAGAGAGAGAGAGAGAGAGAGAGACAGAGACAGAGACAGAGAGGGGGAGAGAGAGAGAGAGAGAGAGAGAGAGAGAGACAGAGGGAGAGAGAGAGAGACAGAGAGAGAGAGAGGGAGAGAGAGAGAGAGAGAGAGAGACAGAGACAGAGACAGAGACAGAGAGGGGGAGAGAGAGAGAGAGAGACAGAGACAGAGAGGGGGAGAGAGAGAGAGAGAGACAGAGGGAGAGAGAGAGACAGAGAGAGAGAGAGAGAGAGAGAGAGAGACAGAGAGAGAGACAGAGAGAGAGAGAGAGAGAGAGAGAGAGAGACGGGGAGAGAGAGAGAGAGACTGACAGAGAGAGAGAAAGGCCTTTCTTCTGACCTTTTAAAGAGAATTTTCTCCTATGTCACCTCCCCTAAGTTTTCACATCTACCAATCACAGTAGACAGTTTTCACAGAACTGACCATTCTTAATTCACACCTGAGTAGACTAAACTTTTGAGCAATTCACACCTGAGTAGACTAAAACCTCACACCTCTTGCTAAGCTTGCTTGAACTTTTAGTGATTAATTTGGCCTTAATATGTACTTAGCACCTTTTTGTATTAGATCTAAAAATAGACGCAGCTGAAGGATTTTAGTTTGACTTTAATTATGGGTTAAGTACTTTTCTTTGTTCAGTAAGGAGATTACAACTTTATCTTCCCCTAAAGTATGCTTAAGTATGGGTGGAGTAATGTTAGAGTTCTCACATTCCTGATCAAGTACCTGCAAGGCTCGTCTGAAAGGTGGCCAACCTTCTTGCAACCTTGAGTGGGATAACGAACATACAAAGTGATGAATGGACGCTAACGGAAAATGTATAACGACCCTTTATTGAGTTCAAACAAAGCAATATATAGGTTAACACACAGGAAGATATGATGTTACCGCCCAGCAACAGCAGGAACCAATAATTGAGCAGATTCATAGGAATTCATGGCGTGACCTGCCAGGCACAGGGAAGAACGGAGAAGATTCCAAACAAAGACAGAGCAATAACTTTCCCACAGACTCTCATCATTTCTCACAACCCTTATCAGTCTTCTGCTGGCTACTCCGACCTTACAGTTTCTTTCTCACAGACCTTATCAATCCTCCCGCCGCTGCTACTCCAACCTTGAGCACACAGCTGCTCAGGTTGCACACAGTTCAACCCACGACCCTGACTTTGCATCCGAACAGAGAGAAGAGGAGGCTTTAACCCTCACGGTCCTGCCTTTACGGCAGTGCCTCGACTACAACTCCCCCTCTTTGTTTTGCAATAGTACTCGGTGTTGGGTCAGAACTTGTCCAATCCTGCTCATGTTGGACACAAGGAGCCGGAATAGGCAGGGAAGAAGGACCCGTAAGATAACTACAAACAGTATGAAAGTCAATATGGTTATACTTATTTGAGGACACAGCCAACTTTGGCCTGATTTAATCCAGTTGTAAATAGAATCAGCAATATGTTCAGGATAAAGATCCTCAGCTAAGGAACTATCCATTTCTTCAAAAATACGGTTCAATTGTTGAATGTTTTCAGAGATATTGCCTTTTAGCCAAAGACCTTGTAGATCATTTCTAATTTTTTCAAATGCATCAGATGTGTTGACTTTAACAGGAAGAAGACAAAAAGCTGAATAACGATAATCACACCGTAATTTTCCCTTAATAGCTAAAACTTCTACTTGATTAGTGAGTAACAATACATCTTTAGATATTTGTTGTAAAGCATAAAAAACCCTTGTATTAATATCTTGCTGTATATGCAAAGCCTTGGTTACATTCTGCGCCAGCCCGTGTAAATATTCTGCATCGTGTTCCAGGACACGAACATTAGCCACACTTTGTGCTAGAGCAACACTACTGACAGTTGTAGCAGTAAGAGCGGCTATCAAAGCTACAATCCCTAAAACTATGCAAGAAATACATCTCTTTTTCCTAGAGCTAATTAGTGGAGACAATCTCTCCATGGCTCCATCTGCAGGTGAGCGATACCATCCCCAATAGGAAATCTGTCCCCAGTCTCTCCATTCGTAGCAGTCCGTTTCCATCCTGGACCAAATTGTTGCACATGAAGAGATACCTCAGGAAAGTCCTCCTCCAATTCTACAAAGGTAATCCATGGGGGTTTCCCCCACAAAACCCAATGAGTCTGTCTCTGTATTGGCCATGGTGAGAGTGTTCATCAGAGTCGCCAGGAACAGGATCAGTTGTCTCTCTTTTCTCTGTTGCACCTGGGGCCTTTTCCTGCCCCTCGGTCGACGTCGAGGTTTCATCTTCTCCAGACTGCAGGATAGGTCTGGTCCATCTACGGGGGATCCATCGTTGTCCTTGACCTGTGGAGACACAGAGAAGCCCTCTCCCCCTGATTAGAACTCTGTCAGGACCATACCAGGTGTTATTTTCATCCTTCCACATAACATAGTCCGAATCATCAGCTGGGACAAGAGTATCTTCCCGCTGAGCCGGTACCATGCGGTGCCAATGTTCAAAACATTTCTCAGCTTTAGTAATTTGTTGTGTCCAAATAAGATTATTAATAGTAGAATTGCCGTGGTCAAACGACCCTGAGGGGACCGCCAAGCTCCCCCTTTTTGCTTAACAAGCACCATTTTCAAGGTCCGGTTGGCACGTTCAATCAGTGCCTGACCCGTAGGAGTGTATGGGATGCCTGTTATGTGCGTAATATGCCAATCACGGCAAAATGTGGCAAAGGCTTCGGAAGTGTAAGCCGGGCCATTATCAGTTTTTGGAATTTCAGGGGGACCTTGTGTTTGAAAGGTCAAGAGGCGGCGAGTTTTCACTGCCCTAGCGGATGCAGATCGGAGAGCCGAGGCCCACAAGAACCCGGAATAGGTCTCTATAGTAACATGGGCATACTTGGCAAGACCGAAAGAATTGACATGAGTCCCATCCATCTGCCATATATGCAATGGAAGCACCCCTCGAGGGTTCTGGGCACCCTCCTTGTGGCTTGCAGGTTGAAATGGAACACCCTTGGGGCAAGCCTTGACAACAAGTCTGGCTTGTGCCTTAGTTATTCGAAATTGTTTCTGTAAGAGCAGATTGATGGAATTTATCCTGAGCTTTCCGAGCTTCGGCTGCTGGAGATGAAAAAGACAGTAACGGGGCTTCAAGAGCCTGATCCACAATACGATTGCCCCGAATAATCGGACCGGGCAAAGAAGTGTGACTCCGGACATGAAGGACATACACTGAGCGCCAGCAATCACGTAAACCATGCTGCAATTTTGAAAAAATAAGATTGACTGTAGCCCGGTTAGATTGGATCACTGCATTTGTCAATTTAGGAAGGCTTGTGCAGCATCCTGGGAGTCCACAGTAAGACTAAAGGACTCCAGATGTTTCCACAAAGCCAACAGAGCTGCTGCAAGTTCATTCTGTTGAGTGCTGGAAAAAGGGGTACGAAAAAGCATAGGCGGATTAGGAGGAGAAAATAGCAGCTGCTTGCGGGTGGGCATCCACAAAAATATCAGGACCATCAACTGGACGATTGGAAATAGGATTTGGAACTATGCAGTATGGATTAAACATTTCCAAAAGGGAGACAAGTGAGTCTGTGGGCGGAAGAAATATGGGAATTGCAGAAGACTGGCCCACTCTGTACAAGACTCTGTCCAATCCTGGAATTTCTGAGGCTTCATCTCACGAGGCCCAAGTAGACTCCCCAAATAACTAGTCTCTTCTCCTTTCTGAATTTTTTCTTCGGCTATTACAAGGTTAAATTCAGACAAATGTTGCCGAAGCACAGGAAATAGTGCTTCAAGCTGTCCTACAGTAGTTGCTGCCAAAAGAATGTCATCCATATAATGAATCATCGTGACTTTTGGATATTCACTTCTAATAGAGCTGAGGGCTCGGTCCCCGTGTTGTTGACTACCAGGGACCGAGGAGGCACAACGCTTGCAGTCCTTTTCCTGCAGCGGAATAGTGTCAGAACAGTCTTTGCAATCTACAGCCCATAGTTTCCAATTAATAGGTATCCAAGAAAGCACCGGCAGCCCCGGCTGTAGGCCCATCTCCTCCATGGACTCATTAACTCGGCGTAAAGCAGTAAGCATGCGCCACGTGCCAGATTCTTTCTGTGTTACAAACACAGGAGCATTCCAGGGCGAGTACTTGGTCTAATATGTCCCTTTGTGAATTGCTCTCGAACTACTTCTTTCAATGCTGAGAGCTTAGAAGCTGTAAGGGGCCACTGATCTACCCATATGGGCTTATCGCTTTTCCGTGTTAATGGGACGGCTCTCAGCTCTTCAACGGCCCCTATGAAAAATCCGTGCTAATAATGCACTTCCTGCCTTGCAATATGTCTCTCCCCCAAGCGTGGTATCAAGTTTAGCACTGACGAACGGCGTCATCAGCCCTTGAGAATTCCCACAGCGCCAGGAGAGAGGGCTGGACGTCTTTCCCATAGTGGCGACTGCCCCCACGCCTGTCACGGGAACTTCTACAACACTCCCTGACCACGGAATAGACTTGAAGTCTGGCATCCTGAGGACTGTAGTGTCCGCCCCAGAATCAACCAATCCTTCGATAGAAATACCCTCTATTTGCACAATAAGCCTAGGTCTGTGCTGACTAACTCTGTCAGGCCAGCACACAGTGCTGTCGGAGTTCACAAAGGCTAAGACATCTTGAATCACTCTTAAAGTTCCAACAAGACTTGTAAGAGTGAACTGTATTTTGGAGTCTTGCCACATGTCCTTAGTTATCCTTTCTGGCATGGCATCCACATTACTAACAGCAGAACGGAGTTCCCCAGCCATAGGTATTCCAATGCCCCAAACCTTAAGGTTTTCCAAAGGCAACAGGAGTACAGGCTTTTCAGGTCTTATAGGGAAGTCCTGCTCTTGCCCTTCTATCCCTGAAAGGGCTGATCGGTGGACCGAAAAGGAGCTTGATGTTTTTCCCAATCGAGAGAGGTCTGGTACATGGCAGGGAAGGCTCGGGGATTGTTTGTAGGGGCCTCCCGACGGCCCCCTGCCCGTTTCCCGACCTACAATCTCGGTTCCACTGATATCCCTTATAACCTTTCTGACATTTCTGAGAAGGCTCAGGTTTAGTCCCTGACAATTTAGACCAGCAATTTTTCTCCATGTGCCCTAATTTTCCACATCCATAGCATCTTATCTGACCTTTTCCCTGGCTTTTCCTAGCTTGTTGTACTGCCGCTCCCACCATGGCAGCCTGAGTGCGAGCCTGATGACTCTGAGATTTTACCTCCAGAGCCCTAATAATCATATCCTCTAGAGTTGCAGAAGCTGGCAAATTAATGAACACTTGTCTATAATCAGGAGTGGCATTCTGCTTGACTATGGTTTTTATCAACTCCTCTAATCCTTGCACTGCTCCCAAAGTCCGTTCCACTGCCTTCTGCACTTCTGCCACATAATCCTCAAAAGCTTGATCAGACTTCTGCCTCAGTTTATTAAAATCCAACTTTCGGGTCCCTTCCATTCCTTTCCATGCCTTTAGAGCTGCAGAGGCAATCACCGCGTATAATTGAGGAATATACCCTATCTGATGTTGAGGAAACTGGTTTGGCCCTTCTCCTATGAGTTGGTCCAATGTAGGGGCTCCTCCAGGCATCATAGTTTGCTCCATCTTAAGCTGCTCCTGTTCTAATACCGCTTTCCAAATGGCTCTCCATTGTACTGCCTGTCCCTGGGAGAGTGAAACACTTGCTGCCTGTTTCCAATCATGAGGAGTAAGATTCTCAGCAGCTATAAGCTCCAATAAAGAAAGTGTATAGGCTGCTTGAGGACCGTATTCAGTACATGCCTCTTTTAATTCAAGACTTTCAATGGCATGGGAGTGAATCTCCTAGTCTGAGTGTTAACATCTTCCAAAACCGGGAATAATTGTGCCTGTCCCGTGTCTAAGTCTCCTAATGCTTTTTCCAGCTACTCTCAGAAACTTTCCCATCTGTCCTTGCCTCATTTCTCCACTAGATATCACTGCTTATTTTTGAACACTGTTCCAGTGTCAGGAAAATTTTCTCGAATTAGGGAGGAGTACAGCTTTGCCCCCAAAGCAAACGGAGGCCAAGAAATATTTTTCCTCTGATTACCGACCTCCCCACTAACTTCTCCTTCCTCATCTTCTTCCTCAACCTCCATTTGTAAAACAGCTTGCATTTTCTTATTAGCTTCTGGATCCTCAATACATGACTTTATGACATTGAAAATAACTGCATAATCCGGGGGTGGAGTTTCCCCCTCAGAACCAAACTTTGATCCTACACGTTCCCATTCCAAACTAGATATAATCTCTCCTTCAGGGAACCGTGGTGCTAATGGTCTTACATAGCCCACGAATTTCTTTAACATCTTTTTCTGCCCTTTAACTCCATGTGCCGTTAAGGCAGCTTGAATAAGGTGCTCAGCTTTGGTGGAAATTTAGGGGAGATGGGAGAGGTTATAATATTGTAATGGTTAAAGTGTGGCTACAGGATTTCTGTAATATTAAACAATGGCCGCCAAGGAATTTACTTATGAAATTCCTAAAATGAAACACTCAGGTCAGAATGAAGTTTATGGAGGTTTAATCACACTGGGAGTAGGGAAGGAGAGGGAGAGAAGGAGAGAAGAGAAAAGGGAAAAGGGGCTACTCAACCTCTGACCAAGGCAGAGGGAGTTTTAGGCCCAAAGGCCCAGGTGGAAAGAGTCAGTCCTTAACTCACGTGAGTGATCTGAAGGAAAGCTGTCTGCAGGCGTCCTCCCTGTCCAAGCTCCTAACACCAACTCTTCCTAACACCAACTGGCGTCTCCCTCTCCCCACAGGAAGTGCGCGAATTCCAGAGGCTGTTCCTTACCTCACTTCCTGTGTCTCACAAAATCCAATGGTTGGCTCTAGCTTGGCTTAGGACAGCCCAGGTGGGCAGTTAGTTATTTCTGCTTTGTCATTGACTAGCACATGCCCGTGTAGTGTGGGTGTGCACAATTTTTGGGTGCTAGACCAAGATGGAGACTTTTAAAATTCACAATCCCCCCTGATGATGATTGGGAGACTAGTCTCCCCAATTGATCACTAAACATAAGCATACTGCACCCCAAAAATTTCTAACTATAAGTGTATACAAAAATTTTTCCACTAAGAGGAAAATTATAATAGTTGTAAATATGGGAAATAGAGGAGAGAGAAAGACAGCAAACCAATGTTTTGCTGGGCGCATTGACAAAAGCCAATTAGGGGGCAGTCCCCTTTGGCATAAGAGTGTACATTCAAAAAATGTTCAATCAACCACACCCCAAGGTTCATTCTGGATCTTCCTGTAGTGAAAAGGTTTAGATATCTTTCTGCAAACAGTTCATTCTCTGGATTCAGTTAGTTAGCAAGCTTCTTCTCTGAAGATTTATCTCGAACAAAATTTAAATCTTGGATTTGATGAAATACAATCCCCCCTGAAGAAAGTGTTGAAAAAACACTGAGTCCAGCTGAGGATTCAAGTTTTAGTTGTGGGGGTGTGGGAGTTAATTCAAAAGAAAAACAAAACAATATGAAAATAAAATCAAAATTAGAAAAGAAGAAAAAAGGAAAAAATTAAGGGAAAAAATATAGACCCTTTATATATATATATATATATATATATATTAAAGAAGAATTCAAAATCAGTATCAAAATAAAAAAAAAAATCTATGTATACAAAATTTGAGAAAGCAAGAATAAAAAACATTTTTTTTTTCCCCACAGGCCCCTGTATTAGGGTCCAGTTAAGTAATTTCTAATCCCACAAGTCTGTAGGACAGAATGCAGCATAATTTTACTTCCCCATTTGCAGCCAAGGCTACAGGAAGTTGCCATACTATAGGAGAGAAAAAAGAGGACCAGATTTTTATTTTATATCTAGGGAAGTGTTATTCCCTTGTCTGATTTTACCTTCGTTCTCAGGGATGGATGGAGCCAGGATGGTAGCCAACCTTAGGTACTTGTCTGTAGGTATTTTCACGAAGAGTGTGGATACAGGGAAGGCCTACATCTTAACGTCTGTCAAGTGTCGCAACCCCGAGTCTCACACTAGGTTCAAGTCCTTAGTATTGGCTTAGAAATGCATTAAGTCTTCCTGGATTGGTCTTTGATTTTTAGACCTGTGAGCTCTTTTGGCATTATCCAGGTTATCTCTGTGCTCCTTGTTTGATCTCGTTCCTAGAATCAGACACAAACATTAATCATAGTCCCACAACAATTATCAATAAATGGCAGGTTCCCATAGTCTAAAGCTGTTTAGGTGCGTATTAATAATAACAGCAAGTATATATATTTAAACTAATATTGTAGAATAAAAATTAATATTGATCATATGTACCTAAAGTACATAGAAATGAGAAAAAGGGAAAAAAATAAAATAATGTAAAAATAATAATAATAATAAAATAAGGAAAAGAGAAAAAAAGGAAAAAAGGGAAAAAAATTAAATTTAGAAATTCAATGTGTCAAAAGCAGAATAAAACAGTTCCACTTGTCAATGGGTAGTTATCTCCAATGCATGTATAGGATACAGTCAATCAGTCTCAACAGAAGATGCTCTCTTTACATGAGAACAGTGAATCCAAGAGTCCTTTTCTCCAACCTTTATAGATGTTGGAGTAGTTAACAATATTTGGAATGGTCCTTCCCAGGAAGGCTGGGTTGCTCCTGTACGCTGGAAGTTCTTTATATACACGTTGTCTCCTGGGTTCAGGTCGTGCAGTGAAAAGTCTAGTGGTCCAGCTTGTACTGCAGCTCCGGATTCATGTAGCTCACACAGTTTGTGCTGTAATTCCTGTATATAGGAAGCAATAGTAATATCTCCCCCTAATAGTGATGTATAAGCCGGGGAGAAAGGCTTAGCCTGTATAGGCGGATGTCCAAAAAGCATCTCAAATGGTGAAATATGTAAGTCTCCTCTAGGCCTGCTTCTAAGATAAAATAGGGCCAAAGGGAGAATTTCAGGCCATTTTAAATGGGTCTCAGTGCATAATTTTCCAATCATAGTTTTAAGTTCTTTGTTCATCCTCTCCACTTGGCCTGAACTCTGGGGGTGATATGGAACATGGAATTTTGGAGTTATCCCCAAGCAAGAATATATCTGGTTTAAGACAGAATCGGTAAAATGACTCCCTCTATCGGAGTCAATACGTGCTGGTAGGCCAAAACGAGGAATAATTTCTTTTAAAAGCACCTTAGCAACAAAAGCTGCTGTGGCTCAGGCTGTAGGAAATGCTTCCGGCCATCTGGTCAGTTGGTCTACTATGACCAAACAAAATTTATATTGTCCAGCCTTTGGCATCGTTATAAAATCTATCTGCAGGTGCTCAAAAGGTGTGTAAGCCAGAGGACGTCCACCAAAGGCTTTACCACGAAAGGCATGTTGGTTATATGCCTGGCAGGTAGAGCAGGATGAACACACTTTAGAGGCTATGGTAGTTATACCAGGGGCTATCCATACTCTCTTAACAGAGTCCACGATGCCCTGGGTACCAAAGTGGCCATTATTATGAACAGATTGGCAGATTTGGTGATAGAAACTTCTAGGGAGCAGGGGTTTTCCTTCAGATGACACCCAGACTCCATTGATCTGTTTTGCTTTGAATTTCTGTTTCCATTTTTCCACTTCCTTCTCATCATAGGAAAGTGATAAATTTGAGTCATCAGTAGTTGTTAATGTTAGAAGTAATTCAGGCCCTTCTATGGCTGCTAGCTTTGCAGCAGCATCTGCTCGGTCATTTCCCCTAGAGACAGGGTCGGAGCCACCTGTATGGGCTGAGCAATGAACTACAGCTAGGGCTTCAGGCAGCTGAAGAGCAGAAAGGACTTCATTAATAATTTCAGTATTAGCTATGGATTTTCCAGCTGAGGTTAAAAATCCTCTCTGGAGCCATAGCATCCCGACTGAGTGACAAATGCCAAAAGCATATCTAGAATCTGTATAAATTGTTGCCTTTTTATCCTTTGCAATTATACAGGCATGTTTCAGAGCTATGAGTTCAGCTCCTTGAGCGCTAATGTTAGAAGGTAATGAGGCTGACCGCTCAGTGGCAAATTCTGAGACTACGGCAGCTCCACTGTAGCGTATGCCATCCCTCATGAAAGAAGAACCATCAGTAAATAAGATCAGGTCTGAGTTCTTTAAGGGAGTGTCCAAGAGATCATCTCGAGGCTTTTCTGCCATGGACACTAGTGTTTCACAACTGTGTAATGGTTCTCCTGAAGTTGGTAAGTCTGGAAGCAAGGTGGCAGGATTAAGGGTTGAACAGCGTTTCAAAGTAATATTTTCATTATTTAGCAAGGTTATTTCATACCTTGTAATTCGCTGATCAGAAAATGCCTGTGTTTTCTGTCTTAGCAATAATGCTTCTACCTCATGTGGACACATAATTGTCAATGGGCATCCTAATACTAGATCAATGGTTTTTGTCACTAGTAAAGCAGTAGCAGCCACTCCTCTAAGGCATGGTGGTGCTCCTGAAGCTATTGGGTCCAACTGGGCTGAATAATAAGCAACTGGACGCTGAGAAGGCCCCAGAGTCTGAGTTAAAACGCCTGAGGCTACTCCTCTTCGCTCATGTACATACAAAGTAAATGGCTTGTTGTAATTTGGGATGCCTAGAGCAGGGGCAGATAAGATAGCCTTTTTTAGCTCTGATAGAGCTGACATGTGTTCAGGCTCTAATTTGAGGGGTTCAGGGACTGTATCCCTTGTTAGTGCTATAAGAGGTTTAGTAATTTCCCCATAGCAAGGAATCCATTGTCTGCAAAACCCTGTTGCTCCCAGAATTGCTCTTAACTGTTTTTTAGTGGTAGGAGCACTCAATTTTTGAATATTCTCAATTCGCTTGGGAGAAATAGAGCATGCACCAGCTGTCAGAATGAACCCCAAATATTCTACTTTGGGGAGACACCACTGAACTTTATCCTTCGAGATCTTATGACCTCTTTTGTGCAATTCCAAAAGAAGGTGTTTACTATCTTCCTGACATGTTTCTGCATCCACGGAAGCCAAGAGTAGGTCATCTACATATTTTATTAATTTGCTGTTTTTAAATTTTATATTATCTGTATCTTGTCCCAAAATTTGTGCAAATAAGGTTGGACTTTCTACATAACCCTGGGGCAGACGACTCCAGGAATATTGTATGCCATTCCAGGTGAAAGCAAAAATATGCCTCGAGTTCTCATGTATGGGTATAGAGAAGAAGGCTGAGCACAAGTCTACTACTGTAAAGTATGTAGCTGTGCTAGGAATAGAAGAAATAATAGTATTGATATTGGGAACTATGGAGTGTCTCTTTATAACGTGATTGTTCACAGCCCTCAAATCCTGTACGAATCTATAGAGGTGTTTGCCATCGGGCCCCCTTTTTGGTTTTTTAACGGGGAGGATGGGCGTGTTGTATTCAGATTTACAAGGGAAAATTATTCCTTGGTCAATTAAAGAATTTATTATTCGGGTAATGCCCTCCATTGCCTCCTTGGAAAGAGGATACTGAGGAATGCAAGGAGGTGGGCTGGATTTAGTTTTTATTTGCACAGGAGTAGCTGATTTAAGTAAGCCTACATCAGTAGAAGATGTGGCCCAAAGAGACTCTGGTATATCTGTAGGTATTTCAAAGGTGGGAGGCTCCTTTGCCTCCTGGCTCTCTGAGAGAAATACAGGGAGTAAATTTAAGGTTTCCTCGGGCACTTCTAAAGAAAGGGAGCCATCTGGGGCACACATTATTGTGGCTTGTAATTTGCATAGTAAATCTCTCCCCAGCAAATTTGTGGGAGATCCAGGCATTAAAAGAAAAGAGTGCTCAACAGTTAGGGGTCCCACGCGTACCATGCGAGGAGAAAGTTTTGGGACCTTTAACGGTTTTCCTGAAACACCTACTACATTTAAAGAGCCAATAGAATCACATTTCTCATCTGGTTTGCTTACTAGAACTGACCTAGATGCTCCAGTGTCTAGAAGACAGTCATAGTATGAATTTCCTACCTTTAAAGTGACATGAGGTTCCTTACTGTTTGGGGGGGAATATATAGGGATTACTGGCATTAAAATATCAGGGTCTGGAAAATCAAAGGTCTCATTCTTTGATTCCAGGGCCCTCACCCCCCCTTCACACCTTCATAAAGATGCTTGGGCAGTTTTTTGGGACCCTCCACGCTGTTGGGGTTGTTCACCCTGAGTGTAGCGTGGTCGAGCTCCATTTCTTATATATTGTTGTTGGGCATTTCTTTTGGTAGTATCATTTTCTGTATTTTGAGCATCGTCATTTTGATTGGCATTGTGGTTCCTATATTTATTATTCCTAAAGGTGTTATTATTTCTTGTTTCCCGTAGTCTGCTCCTACAGACTATCATTGCATGGCCTCTCTTCCCACAGAAGAGGCATATTAAGGGGTTTGTTAATGATCTATCTGTGGATTCCTGCAAAGGGGCCATGGTCTCTCCCTTACTTTTCAATTGTTCCTTTAAAATTTCAATTTCTTTTTCTAAGTCTGACACTGATTTATTGTGTGTTTCAGGTTTTTTTGTACGATTCTTATAGGCATATGCTGCTACTTTCCTCAGTTCTTCGAGGTCCATAGACTCCCAGTTGGGACAGCTGGTTTCAAAGTAGTCTTTTACTGCTGAACAACAATTCCTAACGAATTGTCTGCGTATATGTTTAATGTCTTTTTCTCTGGACAAATCAAGGTCCATATATGTACTTCCTACGTCAATAAGTCTGTCCATAAAGTGGGAGGGGGTCTCATTAATTTCCTGCCGGGATTGTTCAAATTTTTCCCATGCATCAGGGCTATCAGAGCAGTCTCTCATGGCTTTTAATAATGCTTCTCTGGCCAGGGCTAGTTTTGTGTGATCCTGTACAATATTAGGGTTCCAGTGTGGATCTACAGTTGGCCAGTGATGAGCTCCTCTACCACTTTTCTTATTTGCTAGAGAGATGACATTATTTTTCTCTCTCTTTGTCAGAAATGTATCTAACAAATTCTCCACATCCAACCAAGAAGGGTCAAAGTTTCTGAATATATTTTCTAATTTTTCTATAACCAACATTGGTTCTGCCTCAAATGATTGAACATTGTGCTTGAATTTTTCTAAATCATCAGGTTTAAAAGGTGTATAGTGTCCTACAGGCACCAAGTTCCCTTCTTTATTAAAGGTGGGTACTTCCCTCAATGGAAATAAACTTCTGTCTAAACTATCTGGTGTTACTGTTTCTAGGCTACTTGTTCCATTTTCAATGTTAGGATTATTAGCTGTTGGAGCATGGGGGTTGGAGATTAGAGCAAGAGTGGAGGGGAGGGGAGGGGGAAGGGCTGGGGCAGGAACAGGGGGTGGGGCTGGAGCATGAGCATGGGTGGGGGGAAGGGCAGGGGGAGGATCCGGGGCAGGAACAGGGGGTGGGGCTAGAGCATGAGCATGGGTGGGGGGAAGGGTAGGGGGAGGATCCAGGGCAGGAACAGGGGGTGGGGCTAGAGCATGAGCATGAATGGAAGGAGGAACCAGGGTGGGAGGGGCAAGAATGGCAGGGGGAGGGGCTGGGTGGTCAGGATGGGGAGGAGCTGGTTGGTGTGAAGGGGCTTCTATTTGAGCCAAATCGTTTTGGGCAGGGTTGGTCAGGGAGTCTGATAATGATGGGGGATGGAGAGTTAAATCACTCCTATTGTGGGATGTTTTTAACTCCCTATCAATGTTTTGCAGGAAGGTTCTTATCTCTCCCCATTTGTCCTGTTTAATTTCATCCAGGGAAGTTTTTATCTCTCCCCATCTTCCCTGATTAAGTTCAGCCAGGGAAGTTTTTATCTCTTGCCATGTTTCCTCCCTAACTTCATCCCGTTCCATCAATTGTTGATAAATAAGAGTAATTTCTTTTTTAATTTGTTCAATACAAGCATTTTGGTTCCGAATTCTTTGATCAGTGATAGTAATCAATTCTTTATGTTGCTGATCAATAAATGTGTGCAATTCTGTAATTCTCTGATCAGTTATAATATTCTGTTCCCTAACTTTTTGAGTAAAAATATTATTCTGTTCCCGAAGTTGCTCCCCAATAAAAGTGTGGAGTTCCCTAATACGTTGATCAGTGATATTATATTGCTCCGTGATTTGGTTTTCCATAAAAGTGTGTAATTCCTTAATTTGCTTAGTAATAGAAGGAACAAGGGAGTGTTCTCTCTTAGAGGTTAGGTATATCATTGTAAGTACAACAATTACAATCCCAAGGAAGATGAATATAAGGGTCACGAAGAGGTTTATAGTTTCTGAAAAATACCATCCTAGAGGAACACCTACTAAAAATCCAATGCACTTGGTCATTGAACTTATAAGCCAATTTCGAAGTAAAGCAGACATTGGTTGTAGCCACATTTTTTCTTTCTTTGAGTCAATTGCTAGGTTGCCTGTAGCTTTTTTTTTTTTTAACAATAGGTGGCTCTCTAGTCTACAACCCTATACAGGCTAAGGGCCTATTGTGTTGTAAATTCTCCTTATCAAGCTTCTGGGAGGGGTTACAAAAACCCTCATACAGGAAGGTAGAAGCTATGAAAGGGCTGATTAGGAGTGAATAGACCGTAAACAAAAGGTAGAGCTAAACTTCCTTCTTTTACAAAGTGGGTATGGGTGGGTCCCAGCAATCTTCTTTAGTCCTCAGGCTAAAACCGCTAGGACCATGTGCTATCTTCCTTGAGCAAAGCCCACTTAAATTTTTAAGACTAGAAAGGCCAGGAAACAGAAAAAAAATGGGTTTTAAATTAGCTCCCTAGCTGTATTCAGCTGGTTTTTTGTTTTTTTGCTTTTTGCGGACTAGGAGCTCCTAAGAGCTCCTTCTGAGATTCCTTGTTGCTACCTGCCTCTCAATCTACTAAGCCACCTCCTTAAAGTAAAAGGAAGTGGAAATGAGAGACAAAAAAGGGAGAAGAAAAAAAAAATCCTGTTGACCCCAATTTAACTTAAGGGTTAAAGGGAAAAGAGAAAAGGTGTTTTATACTCACCTGTTCTGGCAGCTGTGTCTTTAAGCCAAGGTATTTGGTAAAAGGACTGACGGAGTGAGTAGGAAGTATGGTGAAAGGGCAAGAAAATTCAGGAAATTTATTGAGGTTCTAGAAACCTTTGAAGCACTAAAGCAGGGCCAAGAGCCAGAGGGGGTAGCCGGGGTGGGATTTCTCCCAGGTGATAGTAAGGAGATCAGAAGACTGATATAGTTCTTTTTCCCGTAGTGGTTACGCCAATACTGTAATGGTGGAAATTTAAGGCTTCTGGGAGAAGGTTATAATATTGTAATGGTTAAAGTGTGGCTACAGGATTTATGTAATATTGAACAATGGCCGCCAAGGAATTTACTTATGAAATTCCTAAAATGAAACACTCAGGTCAGAATGAAGTTTATGGAGGTTTAATCACACTGGGAGTAGGGAAGGAGAGGGAGAGAAGGAGAGAAGAGAAAAGGGAAAGGGGCTACTCAACCTCTGACCAAGGCAGAGGGAGTTTTAGGCCCAAAGGCCCAGGTGGAAAGAATCAGTCCTTAACTCACGTGACCGCTCTGAAGGAAAGCTGTCTGCGGGCGTCCTCCATGTCCAAGCTCCTAACACCAACTCTTCCTAACACCAACTGGCGTCTCCCTCTCCCCACAGGAAGTGCGCGAATTCCAGAGGCTGTTCCCTACCTCACTTCCTGTGTCTCACAAAATCCAATGGTTGGCTCTAGCTTGGCTTAGGACAGCCCAGGTGGGCAGTTAGTTATTTCTGCTTTGTCATTGACTAGCACATGCCCGTGTAGTGTGGGTGTGCACCATTTTTTTGGGTGCTAGACCAAGATGGAGACTTTTAAAATTCACAGCTTGCCATCCCCCTTCCTGTAAAAGGACAGGAACTGAGTTTCCCATACCTCCGGAGAAATGACCCACAAAACAAAGAAAGGAGATAGAAAAGATTATAGAACAGAGGAAGCCCGTAAAGAATACGGATCTCTCTTGGCTCTGTCCCAAATATGCTTTGCTTACCCAATCCAAGATATTGTCACAAATCCTGCCACTTTGTGCCATCCTTTGACCAGCAAAAGAATCGGGTTATGAATGGCATTTATGTCCCTGAATCTCGGACGCCAAAATGCAAGGCTCGTCTGAAAGGTGACCAACCTTCTTGCGACCTTGAGTGGGATAACGAACATACAAAGTGATGAATGGACGCTAACGGAAAATGTATAACGACCCTTTATTGAGTTCAAACAAAGCAATATATAGGTTAACACACAGGGAGATATAATGTTACCGCCCAGCAACAGCAGGAACCAATAATTGGGCAGATTCATAGGAATTCATGACGTTACCTGCCAGGCACAGGGAAGAACCGAGAAGATTCCAAACAAAGACAGAGCAATAACTTTCCCACAGACTCTCATCATTTCTCACAACCCTTATCAGTCTTCTGCTGGCTACTCCGACCTTCCAGTTTCTTTCTCGCAGACCTTATCAATCCTCCCTCTGATGCTACTCCAACCTTGAGCACACAGCTGTGCAGGTCGTACACAGTTCAACCCACAACCCCGACTATGCAGCCCAACTGGGGAGGAAGAGAAGGCTTTTAACCCTCACGGTTCTGCCTTTACGGCAATGCCTCGACTACAGTACCTTCATTGTTTAAAATGGGGAATGGTCTTAACCAAATCTTCTAAGGTAGAGTCTGAGAATTTTTTACATTCACAAGTCTGAGAAATTTTAAGATTCACACCAGTGTGGATTGTCTGATGTTCAGCAAGATGTTAGCTCTGATTAAATGTCTTTCCACATAGTTTGCATTCATAAGGTTTCTCCCCAGTGTGGATTCTTTGATGTACAACAAGATGGTAGCTCTGAATAAATATCTTTCCACAATGCTTGCATTCATAAGGTTTCTCACCAGTATGGATTCTCCGATGCTTAACAAGACTGGATCTGTCACTGAATCTCTTTCCACATTGCTAGCATTCTGCATTCATAAGGTTTCTCCCCAGTGTGGATTCTCTAATGTACAGCAAGATTGGAGTGCTCTGAGAATCTCTTTCCATATTGGTTGCATTCAAAAGGTTTCTCCCCAGTGTGGATTCTCTGATGTATAGCAAGATGTGAGCTTTGACTGAATGTCTTTCCACATTGGTTGCATTCATAAGGTTTTTCCCCAGTGTGGATTCTCTGATGTACAGCAAGACTGGACTTCATTGTGAATCTCTTTCCACATTGGTTGCATTCAAAAGGTTTCTCCCCAGTGTGGATTCTCTGATGTACAGCAAGATTTGTCCTCTGACTGAATGTCTTTCCACATTGGTAGCATTCATAAGGTTTCTTAAGAGAGTGCATTTTCTGATGTCCCACACTAATGGCCCTATGCATAAAACTCTTTCCCCACTGATTACCTTCACTAGATATTTCTCCAGTGTGAATTCCTTGATGTTCAATATGAGATGAATTTTTAGGTGCAACACAGACTTCTCTGAAAGTAAAGTTATTGGGACAATCACTCATGAATCTTTGTAGGTTCATTTCTTCCACAGAGATTCTCACCTCTGTTGGCATCAGCTTCATTTCAGGTCTGATCTCTCTTTCTAAAAGAAACAAACAGTAAAACATACATATAGAGCAACAAATACACATATCATATGTAACACTTATCTCCTTTCCTCAACTGTCAAAACATAACCTGCTTTATATCCTATCTCCATAGGGAAGAAATCTTCCAACTTAAAAGGGCACAATATATCCTTTGAAAATGCCATGGCCTCAAAGCTAAAGAACAATTTTAGTAATAAAGATCTCATTTGCTGTTCATAACAAAAATTTGGGATTTGGGACAGGCTAGCTTTATTACATTCCTAACTCAGATATGACCTCAGAAAGGTTGAATGAGTGACTTGACCGAAAATCCTGGCAGCTGAGAGCAAATCCTGTGGTTAGACATGCTCTGTCCACAATACTAGACAATTCACTTTCAATCTTTTTGCTTTCATTTTCATTGTCTATACATTCAATCCCCTCATCCTAGATAGACACCACTGGGTGCATACAGACTAAATATTTCCACTTCATTATCTAGCTTTTCTGTAAGCATTATTGAATTCCCTTTGTGATTGCTTTCAGCCTTATTTTTTGTTCCAGTATCTGAGATCAGATGAAGAAATTCAGCACTCTTTTGCATTTATCCACTGCACAAAAGATTTTGTTTTGTTCCCTAATCCTTGAGAGAAGCCATTACTTTTTAAAAAATAAACACCTACTAAATACAATTTAAACAAAAACATGGGATTTTCCATGTATACAAATATGTCCCAGGAAATGGGGAAGAAAGATTGTACAATTCTCTTCCCATTTCGCCCCTTATACAGATGCTGGCACTTTCATGATATTTTTCTTAAGAATCCCAATTCGGCTGCTGGTGCACTCTCATCAAACCTCAGACACTTGCCAGGACTTTTAAACCTGGGTAAGTCATAGGAGCTCTGCTGATCTCAGGCTCCGCAACTATAAAGTGGACATAATAATATCAAGTGACTCCTGGGGTTCCTATGAGGATCTAATGAGATATTTATAAAGTGTATGACACATAATAGGGCCCATATGCAAATGGTGATGTTAATTTTTATCTTTAGAATTTGTATTATTTCCTCCTTGGATTGCTTTTCTCCTTTAACTATCAATCTCTTCACTCCTCTAGTGTTTTTATTTCCCTGTTGAATTAAATAATTTCCATTCCCCAACACTTCTTTATCCCTAGATCATCTCAGAGTGAGATTAGACCTCTCTAGTTCTCCTTCCCTTCAGAGCCTTCCTTCTTGTGACTGATTTCCCTGGAGCTGGGATCTAAAAGGCTTCCACAGAACTGTCTGCATACTGCTATCTGCTGCAGCAGAGGGTGAGCTACATGAGGGCAGGGGAAGTCCACTGTAGGCCTTTAGGCCCCCGATAACTTAGCCCAGGACCTGGCACATAACAAGCCCTCAAACATGTGTTTTGTAAACCTTAAAATTTCTTAGACTTAAAAATGTTGGAAATTTCACCATTGGGAAATTTCATACTTGAAAAATTTCTTACTGATAGTCTATTGGAATGTGAACCCCCCTTTGGCATGGGAGGATCCTTCTCCTCCCTACTTAAGATTACTTTAGGACAGAAACCTTTTGCTGAACAATGGAAAGGGCTTTGACCTATGCTTAAGCATAGAACAGGAAGTTCTTTGAGTCATGATTGATTTTAGAATTGATACAATAGAGATACTTGGAATGACAGAACCAGGTCTTGGAACTTCCAATCTCCACCCTACTCAGGGTAACAGGATTTAAGAAGGGCTGCAGCAAAGGATCAAGATTTAATTATTTGAGAATATGACCTTCAACAGACATGTGCAAAGCCACAGACCTCTGGGCGGTCCTGGGTTAAGCTAGAGCCACCATTGGCACAGGGAAGACATGGACAGTGATTGGTAGATGTGAGAACTGAGGGGAGGGAACTTGGATGGTTTCCTTAAAGATAGCGGGGTCTGAGGACTAGGAGGTTGGAGAGGTTTTGCTCTGAGAGGTTGTGCTCTGAGAAGCTTGCTCTGAAGAAAGCTGGAGGTGGGGGCCCCTGAGACTGTTTCTCCATTTTGGTCACGTGAGTGATAGGGACTGATCTCTTTTCTTTGCCTCAGCTATCTAAGGGCTTGGGCCTTTTGGCCCAGCCTAAACAGAGGGGGTAATTAAGCCCTATTCCCTTCTCTCTCTCTCTCTCTCTCCCTCTCTCTCTCTCTCTCTCTCTCTCTCTCTCTCTCTCTCTCTCTCTCTCTCATACCTTTCTTCCTCCTGTTTGTAATTAAACTCCATAAAAGGTTGACTGCTGACTTGAGTTTTCATTAAGGAATTACATAGCTGAATTCCTAGGCGACCTTAAATTAATATATATCACTCTTTTAAAGTGATTTCCTTGTCACAGTTTTGATCCTAAAGAGCTCAAAGGGGATAAGCTCAGCCCTACTGGCACCTACAGGAGACTTCCAAGGCTTTCAGTTCCAAATACTGAACGGAACTGATAGGAAATGGAGTCCAATAGCATCATCTTACAGATAGGGAAACTGAGGCTCAGGGCTTCAGTGACTTGCCCAGGAAGCATTCCAACTCAGGTCCTCCTGCCCCCAAATCTATTGAGCACACAGAAGCCTCTGGTAACCCTGGATCTCCCATATCTAGTTTCCCCTCCCATACATGGGCAGCAGCTCCTCAGGCCTTCTTGCTCCAGCATCCACAAGTATTCCCTCTGCTCCAAAAGAGAACACGTCTTCTGGGGATGTTGAAAGCCCTGGGCAAGGGAGAATCAGTCAGGGAGGAGGATGAGTTGTCTTTAGAGAAAGGCTGGAGAGTTCAGTGACTCCACTCAGAGACTCTGTCCATGGGGTTGCTGCAGGACTCTGCCCTTACCTCTCAGGGTCTCTGATGCAAGAGCCCAGAGTAGGATGTGCCCGTTATCCTCCTGGGGGACCTGGAATGAGCAGTAGCCCCCCTCCCACCCTATTCCAGTCCATTCTGGAAGAAACTCCTGAACTCCCAAAATGGGTCCAAGGGTCAGTGTTCTGCTTCAGTATGAAGCCCCAGACATAGGGACCTCAAGAATCAGCTCTCGTCCCATCACCCTGCCTGCTCTTCCCTCCTTGACACCTCTCTGAGCCTCCTGGACTCTTCTCTTGGGGAGTCTCTGCCTCCTCTCCTGGGGAACTCAACAATCCTCCTTGGATTCAATGCTGTCTCTCAGTCAGTCCATTCATCTTGACAATCACAGAGAAGGGCAAGCAGGGCCTACAGGAGGCTTACAAGGACTCCTAGAGGACAGTCTCCCCAGCATTTAGGGAAGGGAGAGGAAAGGGGAAGATGTTCAGGGAACCAATCTAGAACCACAGTGGTACGTTTTAGGGGATTTACTTCAGAGAAGCCTGGACTCAGTCCATAGTTTTCCATTAGCAGGAAATGAGAGGCAGCCAGAAGGAGAGGGCTGAGGAGCTGGGAATCAGAGGCAGGAAGGCCTCAGTTTCCATTTCACCTCAAGTAGCTTCTATGTGAGTGCTTCAGAACAAGCCACTGAATTGAATCTATTTTCTCATCTGTAAAATGGGGGTAATTATGGCACTGAATGAGGAAGAGGAAAGTGAGGAAGAAGAGCCAGAATATTACAGCGAAAACCCTTGTCAGAACCCCAGGCCAAGAGCAAGTCATTATAAACACTTCATTCCCTCTCTCCCCTCCTTACTGGCTCTGCTGAAGCCTGAGGGCAAAGGAAGAAAGACTAAGGACAAATCATGTCTCCTGGGGACACCGAGGGGCTGAGAGCTACGAGTTTATGCTGGTTGAAGAGAAAAAGAGCCCCAATAGTAGATCCACCCTAGAGGGGAAGAAGGTGGGAGGAACATCCTCCAGAACAGCTTTCCCAGAGGGGTTTGGGAGACAAATTCCGGCCCATGGAGGGATGAGATGGATTCAACGCTGAGAATACTTCTGCGTCTGAGACTCTCCAACATGCGTCTGATCTCGGACTGCAGGAACACCAAAGGGAGCCCCCAAAGTCCCATTACACCATGCAAAGTCCTTTTACAGGAGAACCAGGCAGCAGGAGGGCCCTGGCTGGGGACTCGCCTTACCAGCCCTCGTCCCTTCCTCATGACTGAAAACTGCTCCCAACCCTGCCTGCTGCTGAGGGCGACATTCCCTTGGAGGGCAAACTGAGGCATCAGGGAGAGGCTCCTTACACACAGAGAGCAGGTTCCGGGCATTCTCCAGCATCACCTCCCTGTACAGCTCCTTCTGAGGAGGGGACAAGAGGCGCCACTCCTCCCGTGTGAACTCCACAGCCACATCCTGGAACGTCACCTCCTCCTAGAGCAGCCCAAGGCAGAGCATAGAGGGCTGAAAGTCACATCACAAGGAAGAGCCCACCTCTGGTCAGTTACAGGAGGAAACTGACCCACAGAGGAGGGAGGGGCCCAAAGTCCCGCCCATTGTCAGTGTCAGAGGCAGCACTAGAAGCTGAGTCTGTAAGAGCCCAAAGGAGGCTTGAGAAGAGCAGCTCTAGGAGGCTGCGGAGGGAAGCCGAGGAGTTTGTAGTGTGTGAAGGGAAACCTCGAGGGGACCTCCAGGGTCTGAACAGGGGATCCCAGGGCCCCAGGGTGGGATGGAGGAGTCAGTCACGTGTCTGTGGCCCTGTTGCTGTGTCCCAGGAGAGCCAGCATCAGTGTGAGAGTCACCAACATGCCAGAGCCTGAGCCATGGAGGGGGGAGCTGAGGGGAAGGTAAAAGGCAGGAGAGGGAGGGGGGAAGAAGGGGCTTTTGTACCTCCCCGGAACTGACTGGCTCTCTGGGCTGGGGGTTTGTCTCTGAGCTTCCCTCATCTCTTGATCTCTGGCAGGCCCAGCCTGAGCAAGCTGAATGGAGGAGATCTAGAAAGGCCGAGACCTCCTTACCACCCCCATCTCTCTCTCTGTCTCTAGTGAAGGGGAGTCTGCAGAGCTTTTAGGAAGACCCCGAAGGGAAGAGATCATTTGCTTCTTGAACACCCTGAGCAGCAGAAGTGCAGGAGGAGTGAATGAAGACTAGAGCAGCAGCAGCAGCACAGCAGAGACCAGGAAGAGGCTTCTTGTAGGAACGACAGACAAGGAAGAAGGGAGGAAGGAGGAAACTCTGGGGGCTAAAGGTGAAGGCAAAGGCAGAGAGGATCCTGGGAAGATCCCTGTGGCCTCCCTTCTGCTCCAGGAGGATGCTGCTGCCTGAGTTGGACTGCAGAACCACAGGGGAGAAGAGGAGGCAGATACAGAGAAGATGGGGTCACCCAGGGGCACCTCCAGGACCAGAGACTGTCCTTTCCTTCCCCTCTACATTCAGCACTTGTTCTGCCCTTCTGGGGATTCCCCAAGAGGCAAAGGTCAGTCCTTGTCCTCCAGGAGCTCTCAGTGCAGGGGGAGACAAGACAGACACAGGGACACCCAGCCAGCTCTGCCTAGGAGAAACGGGGAAGAAAGGAAAGAATGGAGGCACCCTGAGTGAGAGGGACCCGGGAAGGTTTCCTGCAGAGTCTCTAGGCTTTAGCTGGGACTTGGAGGAAGTGCAAAGGGATGCGTTTTATGAAATGTGGAGGGAAAATATTCCAGGCATGAGGTAAAGCCATGGAAAATGCCTGGAACTAGAGCCAGCCAGATCACACGGTGGATAGAGTGCCAGATATGGAGTCAGGAATACCTGGGTTCAAATGTGACCTCAGTCACTTCCTAGCTGTGTGACCCTGGGTAAGTCACTAACTCTGACTGCCTGACCCTCATCAGTCATACTTATCTTAGAACTGATCCCAAGATGGCAGGTAAGAGTTAGCCCCCCCCCCCCCCAATATTTTCCTTTCTGAGGCAATTAGGAGACTCTGAATAGAGAACTAGAACTAGAGAGAGAAAGTCCTGGGTTCAAACATGACCTCACTTCCTCCCTATGTGACCCCGGGTAAGCCAGTCACCCCCAATTGCCTACCTCTTAGCCATCTGGAGCCTCACTACAGTTTTTCACCATCAACTCTAAGACCGAAAGTAAAGGATTTCCTTTAAAAGTCTCCAGCTGAGGGAATCCAGCAGGCCAGACACCCGAGATCCAAGAATACAGACTGGGGAGGAGGGAATGAGAAGATGGGAAAGAGGGCTTTGAACACCAAACAGAATGGTTTGTGTTTGACCCTGGAGGAAAGAGGGAGCCATTGAGGGTTATGGAGGAGGGGAGTGACACAATTATAATTGAGTTGTAGGGAAACCACTCTGCTAGGAGAATGAGCAGGCCTTGGGGTGGGAAAAGCTTTGTGGTGTTATATGGTAAAAATTAACTGACCTTCACTCTGTAAGGGACAACAGAATGTCCCTCAACAGAATGTTCTGGGCAAGGTCCCAGGAATTATAGGACCCCTGAAGTATGCCAGTAGTCACGTAGTCACCTACCTTTCATGTCTGTCCAACATCACCCACCTGTTATGCTAAACTCACCAAAATCATTAACAGAATGTGTCAGGTGTCCCCCATCAAGTAACTCAACTATGACTGCTTTAACCAATATAAACTCCACTCTGACTCTGCCTCTTTGTAATCCCTTGATTGGGCTCCCCTAGCATTGCTACTAATAAAATTCCTCTTGCTTGAATTTCATTGTCTCCATGTGCTCCTATGGGTGGTCTTCCATTAGGACTCTGTAAACCTCAAAATTTCTCAGACTCATGAATGTAAGGGGTTTCCCCCATTGGGGAATCTTCTGCTTAAAAAAATTCCCTAGCAGATGGTGAGAACTCTACTTGAGTGTGGGGGCTCCTAGCCTTGGGAATATCCCTACTCCACCCTACTTAAGACTGCTATAGGCCTTTCTGAACAATGAAAGTGTTTTGACCCATGCTTATGGAAAGGACAGGAAGTTCTTTGAACCATGCCTGTTTTTGTAATTGATACAATGGGATGCTAGGTACCCATATAGGTGGGGCAACTTGTAAACTACTTAAACCTAAAAGGGTGATAACTTATTCAGAGGTTTTTTCTTAATGAAATTTGTCGACACAGCAGCATTTTTTTTCTGACTTACTAAAGAGATTAATCTACTAAGCTGTGAATTCAAAATGGGCTGTCTTTTAGAAAAACGTCTACTGTGATAGGTAGATGTAAGGACTTAGGGGAGGTGACATAGGAGATTTTGCCCTTAAAAATAAGAGCTCAGAGAAGAGCAGAGGATATATATTTCTGACTCTCATTCTGAAGGAGAGCTCCTTGAGGAGCTCCTCTGAGGGGCTCTGTCCCTCTGGAGTAGGAGCTCTGGAGGCTCTTGAGAGAGGCCCTTTGAAACAATCTCTGGCTGGAAGACTCTTTGAGGAAGGAAGCTGGCCTGGTGCCACTAGCATCCTTGTTTAGTCAGACCTTGTGGTGAGTGCTAAAAAACTGACTGATTTCTCCTTTAAGACTCTGGTCTAGGCCATATTGGCTTGAGGCCCTTCATAATTATTCCTTTTCCTACTCTTTCTCTCTTTCTCTAGTTCCTCATATTATTAATTAGAATCTCTATAAAACCCAACTGACTTGGGTATTTGAATAATTGGGAATATTTCCCTGGCGACCACCTTATATTTGATTTTAAAACCCAAGACACTGTAGTGAAACATATTCCTGCGGTCAAATTTACTCACCCTCTCTTATATCTATCACAATTTATATCTTCCACTATTTTAATCACTACAGTTTAAGACCTCAACCATTTTAAATCTCACAACTCTAACATATGAGGGCTCATCCACGATGGAAATGACCCCCTGAGGACCACCAGGACAAGGGAAGTTCTCTCCCAAATTTCTTGGTGACTCTCCTGAGGTGAGCTGAGTGTCTGTGCTGTGTACTTGGTTGTTTGACTGTGATTTATGGGGAACAGATCATGGAATGAAGAGCATATGGCTCAGTGGTCCAGCTAGCCTCTAAGCCTCGGGGTTTATATGAGGGGACCTAAGCTAAGCTCAAATCCCCTAAGTGGTCTTGTTCCACCTGTGTGTGAGTGTGGACCGGTGTCTACCGCAGTCTCTGTCTCTGTCACCAGATTGATTTAGACCTCATTGAATTAGAAACATCCATTAATTTTCCTGGAAACATCTCTGTCCTCTCTAGCAGAGATGGTTCTCCAACATAGGCGGGGACTGGACCTCCTTTTCTGTGTGGCCTAGGGAGAATCCTGCTGCTTCTATGCTACTCATTCTGGAGTTACGCAGGAATCTAGCTCTGCTCCGAGGGAGGATACAAGAGAGGGAACGGACCAAAACTCAGCCCAGCAACTGGTATTCTCGTCTTTTCTCCTGGTCTCAGTGGCTGAGCCCACTGATCATGGCCCAGGCAGGACCTCTCATGTTAGGAATAGCGGGTCTTTGGCCAGGACCTGCCTGATCAGCTGTCTCATGACCCATGTTTGGCAGCCTTCAGGATGTTGAGCTTTTGGTCCTGAGGACACATTACTCTCCTTTATCCCATGCTCATGAACAAGAAGAGGAGGGAAAGAAGTAGTCTGGATAAGGAAGATAATAAACTTGGAGTACATAAAGCAGATCAATCCCTCTCTGCATTTTTTAGGAAAAAGACCCAGCCCCACCCCAGGAGGTCAAGCAACTCAAGCAGGCACAGACTAGACCAGGGATGAGAATTAGGAAAGTCAAGAAACAAAGGAATCTCAGAGGTCCGGGTGGAATGCAAGAGAACTGGGGATGAGCCGATTATGTCCATGTAAAGATTAAGAGTACAATGTCAAATGGTAGAGGTGATAATGGGCATCCTTGTTTCATGCCTGATCTTATTGGGAATGCATCTAGTTTATCCCCATTGCAGATGATGTTAGTTGATGGGTTTAGACATATACGGTGCTCAGGGAGGGGTAGTATCTCTGGTATGTAGGACTTGTTGTGGCCTTCTAGGGCAGCTCTCCAGCCTCTGACCCCCACCTGACACACCCAGCTCTCACTTGTGGCTCCTAATAGCTGCTAGCATGCGGCAGCAGCCACACCCCGGGCAACGGCTTCGACAGGCCGGCTAAACCTTGTGAGGGTAGCCATCGGGTCGTCGACCCCTTGGGAACCAGGGCTTTGCTCACCCAGCATGTGAAGACTGCTTCGACTAAACAGATGGAAGAAACCAACAAGAAGGTTCAATGGCTGAGATGGCGACGCAGCAAAGCACTGTGGAGTGCTCAGGGCGTGTTGGAACACAAAAGACAACATGACCATCCAATGCAGCTGAGGAAGTCTCCAGGTGTGACGATTTTTCGTGCCATTGGACCCAGGCTTCCAACGCCGAGAGAGTGGGACTGTCTCTGAGCATCGACTTTTCCACTTAAATCTCCTTCACGCACAAGTGTCTTTTTGCACACTCATCTATACACCATAGATGAAAACGCACAAAGACAATCGTCATCCTCGGTTACCAAGAGACTACTACTACTAAAGATTTAGAGCCCCTGAAGGAGCCAAGCATTGTCTCGGACCACACACACCTGTGCTTGTGATGAGGGTTGGTGACTCGCAAATAAGAACGTATTTGTGAAAGAAATGAACTTCCTGTCTTGTAACCCATATAAGCTGTCCTATAATGTTAGCCTGAGGCAGCTTCCACTAGGGAACACTGTCCCAGCTGGTAGATTTCTTCTTCTTCTTCTTCTTCTATCAGTCCATTATGGTTCCAATGACTGAAGTTCAGAGGGGCCGGACTCGCTCTATGAAGTGCACCATTGCGCAACTTTGCTGAAATAATTGTTTCGATGAATTTTTCCGCTGATTTTCTCATGTTCCCTAAACAATTCCTCAGTTGCCTGACGAAGCAGGAATCCTTTTTCGTCTTGTCTGTGCTGATTCCCTCACCTTTTCTCAGTTCTTTCCTCTAGCTCACATTCCTAGTTCTGTAGCAATCCTGAGGATGGGCATCATCATCCGTGACCTTACTAAAACATCCTCCCCTGTACTCCCATTGCCCTGTGTCTAGCTTCAACGTGATGCTTCCGCCACTTCCTCTTTCCAGATGTTCTTCACATGAGCACCCCAAACTCCAAGCTGAAACGGAAGCGAAGCCTGAGCTTTTGGAGCAAGAGCACTCAGCTACTGAATGAAGCCAAAGTCAGATTAGGGTCACCTTCCAGGGCTGAGGGTTCCAGAAATGCCCAAAGCCTGGGGGGAGACCAAATCCAGTTGGAGCCCCATCTCCCAATGACAAGATGAAAAACTCTCGTGAAAGGGATACGGATGGAAACTGAATTCTACTCAGCTCCCCTTCTGGAATGAGCAGAAAAGGTCAGGGAAGCAGCCAGAGTCCAGGTGACACCCTCAAGCAGGCAGCTTTGGAGCTTCCCACTGCTCTGAGAGCCATGGAAAGCCTGAGACTCTTCTCTGCCAGGCTTTCCCCTTCAACTCCATGTTGCCTACAGAAATCTCAATAGCACAGAAGGTGCCAGACAGAGCCTAATGAAGGGGCATGGAGGGAGGGGAAGAGACGTATGCCAAGTCCCCATAGCCACTGCATGCTGACTGCTGCATAGGAGGACTGACCATCCGATTCCTCCCTCCATTCCTTGGGGCTCCAACCAGAAGGATCTTCGGAGTCTAAACATTTGATCTCAGAGATGCAGAAACTGAGAACCTTGGAATTACCACGGCTTGTGTCAGGGGCCACAACTGGGAAGCATCCCAGGCTCAGTTGTAAGCCTGATCTTCGGGCTGACCCTAGAGGCAGTGCTTTCCCATGTTCTCCCTTGGTGCTCGTGGTGCTTTGGCTCTCGTGGTTCTCTTCCTTGTAGATGAGTGTATTCTTCTGTGGAAAGATGAAAGGAGGGGGGGCAGGGTGGGGGGGATCCAAGGAGCCACCTTGTCGCAGACTCTTGGGGCTACAATGGGGGAAAAGCTGGCCTGAGGATGTTGGGCAGAAAGGGGATGTCCCCTGTCTCTCTCCTCTAGCTGCACCACTCAAGCCTCAGGATATCCAAGTGGCTGAGGACAGCAGTCATACTTCCTGCTTCTCTGGGATGAGGTCAGTCAGCTCAAGTGAAGGCTCCTGTCAGGCAGGCCGCTTCACCCTAACAAAGAAGCTTCTTCAGCATGAAATGGGCCAGTGCTCCACAGGACTCAACTCTGAGAGTTAAACGAGGCATCCTCTGTGCATCCTGAGGATGCTGTGAACCACATGGAAGGGAGTTTGGGGGTCTCTCATTGCCCGGGGCCCCAATTTACCTCTACAGGGGTGGTCTCGAGTGAACTGGGGAATCAAGACCACAACTAGAGCTGGGGTTGGGGGAGACTTTCCCAATCTGGTGACTCTGATCCCTCTGGCTTGGCTCTGCTGCCTGTGCATGTGCCCTAAGTAGCAGCCCCCTACTCAACACACTCGCCTTCACCAGGGGTGTCTGAAGAAAAGCAGCTGCTCCTGTTCCAACCGAGGTTCTAGAGCTCGCCCTGAGGGCCACAGAGACCTTCCTCTTTCAGAGCTGACCTCAATAGTAGCCAACGTGGCTGAAGGTATCAGGGAGCTCCCGGGTGGGGTCGTAAAAGCCCATTTAAGGTCTCATTCCTTGTGACTTTTATTTCTGATGGGCAAGATGAAGAGAGGGGGAAGGCTCTCTAAGAACAAGGAAGCTGCTAAGCTGGAGACTCAGCATGCTGGTATGCTTGCAGCAGGACCTGCCCCAGTCTTGGCCAAGCATGGGATAGTGTGGCCCCCACTCACATTCTTAGAGGAGGAGGGTGCAGGAAAGGTCCAGGCCCCCAGGATCCAAGTCACCTTCCCTCTCTGGTGATGGAAGAGAGTGTCGAGCAGCCCTAATGGCAAGGCTCCACATCCTCCGGCCACAGCAGCCACTTCACCTGGCTTGGACTGTGTTATGCTGCTGACAGCAGGAGGGTGGTGACTTGTCCTGGTGCTCCTCGTGGGACCCCCACTCTCCCCCCACCCCTGTGACCTCCTTGAATGAACCTCTCTTTCTCATTACAGTGGGAGACGGTGTGGGAGCATCCTGTGCATCCTGGCTCCACGTTTTCCATTCTGGCCTCTTCAATTGTCATCATCAACAGATCTCCTTTCTGTGATGGATACTGAGGGATGGGCTAAGTCAGGGTCCTGATCCCAACCCCAGATTGTACAGATGGGCCTCCCAGGGGGAGGGGTGTGTGTGTGTTGGGACATTCCTTAGAAGGTGCTCCTGAGCCCCCTAATGTGACTACTTTCTGAGTGAGTTTCAGGGGATCCCACCCTCTGGGGACCTAAAGGAGTCCAAAGGAAGCTGCTCCCCTCCACAGACCCAGACAAAACCTGTTCCAGGCCAATTTGCCTTCCCTGTAGCTGCCACCACCTCCACAGTCCCGAGAGGCAGCCCAAGCCTTCCAGCCCAACATCAGCTCTCGATGAAGCCATCAGCGCCCACCGCTGTTGGCCGCCCTGAGATTTCGGTGATCCGAGAGCTGCGTTCGCTTCAGTTGAGCATTTAGGGCTCGCTAACTGCCGTGTCATCCCGCCTCATTCTTCTCTCCCTAACCCAGCAGCCCAGTCCCTGCTGATCCCAGATTTCACCCCCTCATTGTTGTGTTCAGTGAATTGTTCTTCTTGCCGGTCCATGAGTTGGCCTTTGAGCCTTCACCAGGGCGGACCCTCCCTTTGCCACCTCGAAGCTGGCTTTTGGGGAAGTCGTGATCTGTCTGTACCACTTGTAGCTAAAGGTTCCCTGCCTGCTGGGATGTGAGTCCATGGTGTGAGGACTTCGCTGTGACCTCGTGCCACCTTGGAAGTCTCCTGGCCACGGCGTCTGGCCCTGGTCAGTCTGACCAATGGCAAGGCTCGGTGCCCGGGATCCTCACTGGCAAGCAGTGGACTCAGGAGTCCGGGGTCAGTCCTTGGGGCTGCCATCTCTCCGGTGCCATTGGTAGCCCAGATCCTAGCCTAGTCCTGCTCTTTGCTAAGCACTTCCAGAGGCTTCATCTGTCATTGAGGCATTTCTGAGGAGGAGCCTGCAGGGGCCATTCCACGGAGAGGAAGACCAAGGGTAGGAGGAGCAAGGCAACGCCTGGCGTAGCTTGTGAAGGCTTGGAACGCTGTTTCTACCCCGCTGGACATCCGTCCTCCAAGTAACCTGCCCACGCGGTGCCCAGCCTGCCAGGCTCTTCCTCGTGCTGTTCCTGACTCTTCCTTCCCACAAGCCCAAAGCCTGGACCTTTAGTGACGTACAGCTGGTAGAGGGAGGCAGACGGGGAGGTCCCTCGGGCAGCCTCTCTGAGGCCCAGGTCTGTCTGCCCAGGTGGGACGGCTCGGTGGGATGGATGAGGTGAGAGACACTGTGCAGCGAGCCCTCGTAGGCAGGCAGCACACACAGTGCTCTGCCGTAGCACTGGGGTTTGGTGGTTATAGAGGGGGGCGACTGGGCCACAAGGGCAGTGCTAGGGAAATGGAGGGAGATTCTCCGCCCCTCTGGCTCCCCACCTCCAAACCCAGAGCCCAGGGTTCCTGCCCCGCCCCTGACGGCCCCCGGCTCCGCCTCTCAGCACAGACACCAGGAGGCGCTCACGTGACCGTCCAGGATGGAGCCGGAAGGGCCCGGCTGGCTGCAGTCAATGGGTCAAAGGAGAAGCCAAGCGGCGCGCCCCGAGCTCTCAGCCCCGACTCTCCCGGTCCAAGGAAAAGGCCCCCTTCTCCCCGCCATCCCTCCCCGGGGCAGCAACTGATGGGAATTTCAGAGACTGTCCAAGGGAGGCCCCTCCTGCATTTGGCCTGGGAGCGGGCGGAGCCTGGGCAGAGGCGGGACCCAGGAGCGGGGAAGGCGGGGCCCTGACTGAAGGCTTCCAAGAGAGGAGGGGGAGGGGGATGGTCAGCCCCAGGGCCAGGGAGGGAGCGCAAAGGACTCTGGGAAACCTCCCCTGTACTCCTGGCCTCCTTATCACGTCTTGGAGCTGGCTGTGCCCTGAGCGCAGGGAATGGTAAATAGTTCTGGCATGGGGGGGGGGGGGGGGACGGGCGGGGGGGGGGGGCGGAGGGGCACCAAGCATGGGTTGGAGCGGCGGTCCTCCTCCACTGGATCGGAGTTCGAATTCTCCCTTAAACTGCCCTTGGGGCAGCCCAAGTCCCGCCTGTGCCTCCCAGACGGCCATTCCTGACTCCCTGCAGAATGTCCTGGAGTTGGCCTGAGCTGGCCGGGTTGGGGGGGACCTTACGTGGGGCCGCTCTAGCCGCAGAGGCGGGTTGGCTGTGACCGCCGGCTTCTCCTCTGGGATCTTTTTCCTGCCTCGAGGGAGAGCCAGTCCCGGAATCAGAAGGACCCAGGAGTCCTACCTCCCAGCTGTTCGAGCTAAGCAGGGGCCTCCGGGCAAGGGGCTCCGAGTGCGAGGCTCCGCCTCTGGGCGCTGTGGACACTGAGCTCAGGAGCGGAGAGGGGGGGGGGGGGGAGGACAGGATGGGCTCTGTGGCGGGGAGGATTCCCGCCGGCCCCAGGACCTGAGGAGCTGGGGGTCTCCCCAGATCTTCGGAGGCGACAAAGTTGGGGTTTCTGGATTCTGGGTCCGCACAGGCAGTCCTGAGCGGAGGGCGGAGAAGGAAAAGGAGGGCTCCCTGGAGGAGACGACATTGTTGCCGGTGGAGCTGGTCCCCCCTCCTCCAGCCAGCAGGAGCGCCTGTTGGAGCTCCTCTGCTAGCCACGTGGTGTGTGGGGCAGGGGGGAAACGCCTCCAAGGGCGGGGCTTGGTGAAGCAAGGAATCCTCAGCTGGGTCTATTTTTAGGACTAATACAAAAGGGTGCTCAGTACCTATGAAGATGAATTAATCACTAAATGGTCAAACAACTAACACAGGGCGAGCTCAGCCAGAGCTGTGAAGTTTGTCTACTCAGAGAAGGTGAGAACTAAGAATGCACAGTCCTGGGGAAACCTTCTACTGTGATTGGTAGATGTGACCGTTTAGGGGAGGCGACACAGGAGATACATCTCTGTAATTGGTAGATGTTTACGGGAGGCGACACAGGAGATACATCTCTGTGATTGGTAGATGTGAACATTTAGGGGAGGCAACACAGGAGATACATCTCTGTGATTGGTAGATATGAACAGGGAGCTGACATACTAGAAAATTCTCTTTAAAAGGAGCTCTCTGAACTCAGCTGGAGTTTTCCTTAGGACAAAATCTTGTGTTGAGTGGAACAAAGACTGACTAGTCTCTCTTAAAGCTCAGGCCGAGGCCCTTCCTACTATTTCCTCTTGCTCTGTCTCTATCCCTTCTCTTCATTCCTTCATTCGCATTAATTAAAATCTCAATAAAAACCCAGCTGACTTGGCTATTTTCATATTTGGGAAGTTTTCCCATGGCGACCACTTATTTTTGATTTAAATCAAGACTAAAAATTATCTTTACAGTTTGGCCGAAAGCTTCACAGTTTGGGAAATTCACAGCCTTGAAACCCACATTTTCGGGGTCACGATGGTCAGTGCCTTAGTTCAGACCGGTCAGGCCGCTTTGTGCCTCAGTTTACCTCAGTTCAGAATTGCTCATGGCCGCTTGCACTGTTCACATGATACCTTCCTGCCGTCCCCCTGGATGAAGGCGTCCCAGAGGGGCAGTGAGACTTCCCGGCCCTAACGGGGCCACCCAGGGCTCTGGGAATCCGGGCCTCCATAGCTAGGCAAGCCGGATCCCAGCAGCCCACGAGGCCCTTCCGCCCTTCCACGCCCAAATCGCTCCTCTCCTGCCTTCCGGAAGGAGGGCCAGTAGAGCCTCCCATTCCGGGGCTGAGACCCCCTCGCACTCCGCTCTCTGTCCTGCTTAGAGGAGAGGATGCCGCGACTCCCTCCCGGAGCCCTGGCCCAGCCCTTCCACGCCCCCTTTGCCCCAGGGCCCCCATGTGACCCCGGGACTGGGACAGGAGCTGCTGTAAGGTCCGCCCCTCGCCAGGCTCGCCCCGCCCTCTTCAGCCCCCAAAGGGACTCTGTATGACAGCAAGGCGGGCCTCCTCCCCCCCTACTACGGAAAGCCCTCCTTGGCTCCCTATTGCCTCCGCGGTCAAAGACAAAATGCCTTTCGGCGCTCGAAGCCCTTCAGGACTAGCCCGCTCCTTCCTTCCCAGGTTCGCTCTCGGTCCTTCCTGGCTGACAACTACTCAGCCTGGCCCCGAGCCAGCTCTTGGCCGTCACGGGGTGAGTTGGAGCGTAGGCGGAGCGAGAGGGGCGTGGCCAGAGGGCGGCCCACAGGGGGCGTGGCCAAAGGAGGCGGCACAAACCACAGGCTTCATCCTCCTGCCTGAGGCTCTCTTATAACCTCCTACTGACCCCCAGGAGGTCTCAGGCTCATCCGGGCTCTGCTGGCTGTTCCGAGCCTGGACACGCCCACATTTCTTTTCTACAAGCGTGGGGGGAGGAAAAGAGGATCCCCCGGGGCCCCGCACTGTCTGAGCCCCAAGAGGAGCTGGGAACTCGGGACGCCTGGGGCCCCGGGACCCGTTTCCTTCTTCGGGACAGCCAGGAGACCGGAGCGGCCTAAACCGAGCCGGGTAGCCGCTCTCTGACGCACGGGGAGGGGCGGGGCGGAATGAAGGGGAGGGCCGGGGCCGGGGAGGGAGGCGGGGCTCACGCTGGATCAGGAGGAGGGGACTCGGAGACCCGAGAGCCAGGCCGAAGGGGCGGGACGGGGCGGAGCAATGGAGGCTCTGAAAAGGCCGCGCAGAGGCCTCCGGGAACCCGGAAGTGACTCGCCTCGGCTCCTTGGCCGGCCCTGGATCTCCCTCCGCCCGGCGCCTCCAGCCTTGGTAATTCTGAAGTGGCGGCGGGGGACAGCGGGCAAGGGGGCCTGAGGGAGGGGCGCAGGCAGAGAGCAGGACTGAGTTCGAATCCTCCCGTTTACGAGTCCCTCGTGGGCAGACCCTGGCCTCCAGTGCCAGCTGGACCCCCCCCCAAGCCGGGAGCCCCTCCCCCACGTCCTGGGATTCTGCAGCTGCGTGGGGTACAGTGTAACCGGGGCTGCCTGGGGTCCACTGTGGCCTTCGGCTTATTCTTTGGGATCTTCTTTCCTGCTAAAACGTCCTGCCTGGAGGGGGAGGGGCAGTAGCGGAGGCAGTTTTAGGGCTTCTAGCAATGGTGGCAGAGGAAAGTCACGTGAGGGGCTGAATGGAGGCTGGCAGGAAGGGGAAGAGAGCCCAGGAGTCCCTGCGGGCAGGGATGCGGCTGAGGGAGGAGGAGGGCCTTCCCCACCGGGAGGACTGCCCTCTGCCCAAGGGAGCCCCGGGGAGAGGGCCGGGCTGCATGGGAAGGTCCTGGGTTCCAGTCTTGCCTCAGACCCTTCCTGTGCTCTTGGCGACTCCCATTTTGTCTCTGACCCCCTGCAAGGGCTTCCTGGCCGGAAGAGCTCCCCGTGGAGGCTGGCTGGGCGCCCTGGAGCACCTGGAGGGACCCCCACACCGCTCCCCCAGCCCAAGGGGGCCTCCTGCAGCCCCTCCCCCTCCTCCTCAGCAGTGCTTTGGCTTTGGGCCAGTTTCTTGTCACATTGGGCCCTCCTCGGCCTCTTGGTCACTTCCAGCCCTCTCCCCCCCCCTCCGCTCCCCCTTTTCCCATCCCCCACTTACCCCACCCACACTGACCCCCCCTCACCTTCCTGATTTCTCCTGAGCTCCTGCAGAACCCTGAAATGGCCCCTCCCTCTGTTCCTCACATTTCCTCCCCCCCAGGAGCTCTCTGCTGCCCCCACCTTCCTCAGGCTGCATCCAGGCAGTCTGGGGGGAGGGAAGGAGGGTCTCCCTGCAGGGGGAGGGGGATTCTCTCCTGCCCAGCCTGGTGGGGGTGGCCCAGGGGGAAGCCCAACCCTGGGGAGGGGTCTAGGGGCAGAGAGGGGCCATTCCAGGGCCCAGGGATGCCTGACCCAGGAGTCCTGACCCCCAGCTCCTGCTCAGAGCTTCCTCTGGGAGGGTCCCTGAGCTCTGCCTTCCCTCCCCTCCCTCCCCCCCAGGAGCCCAAGCCCCTTCTTGGCCCCCTCCTTTGGCCCTTGGGCGCTTGGGCTCCATCCAGTCAGGGATTCCCAGCCTCAGCTGTCAGGGGGTCCCAGGCACCGCCCCCCAACCTCTGGGAGACCCCGGCTGGCCTTCCTCCTGCTTCTCCAGGCTCAGCCGACCCAGGAACACTTGAGTCTCCCCAGGGTGCTGTCCTCCCTGCCAGGAGCTCTGGTGCACCCTGAGCCTGCCCAGCCCCTCCCTGGGCTCCCCTTCCGAGGCCTCCCTTCAGCTGCCCCCTCACAGCCTCTCCTCTTCCCAGGGTCTCCCGTGAGAGCAGGCCTGGCCCTGGGGGACTCCAGTGGCCCCTCACCCCATGGAGATCCCTGTAGGGCAGCCTCAACCTGGGAAGAAAAGGGAAAACCTGCCCCTCTGGGTCCCTTCTTTCTCCTGCTCAGGGTGCAGAGCCCCCCACACACACACACACACATTCCCCCCTGCTTTCCCAGGGAGGATCTGCTGAGCCAGGGCCCAGCTGGAGGGAGCCCAAAGGCAGAGAGGATGATGGGAAAGAGGGAGGGGGAGGAGTGAGACATTCCCTGGGCCAGGGGAGGCCTATTGGGCATAGCTGTGGCTGGAACTCCATTCAGGGACCAGAAAGTGGACTGAAGCGGGGAGGGGGCAGGAGCCTGAGTGGGGAGATGTAAAAAGGAATTCTTGATTCCTTCTTTAATTTAACAGGGACCTGGAGGTCCTCCAACATCAGAGATGTGAAGGGATTCACCAGCCCACAGTTATAGGAAGGAGAAACCATGGACAGGAAGGAGGAAGCTTAGAAACAGGAAGTGAGATAGGAAAAGGCTATAAAGGGGGGCCAGCATCAGTTGGTAGGTTTGTCAGTTACTGACAGGTCTGGCAGTTGGGGGGAAGTTTACTGCTGTGTTGGGTTGGTGGATGGTGGTTGGTTGCTGGAATATAACATTGGCCTTGAGCTTACTGAGAGAACTTTGGGGTTTGGGCCTTTGGTTCTTTTTCTTTCTTGAACTTTTTGGAATGTGGCTGCTCGACAGACTTAATTGGGATTGGATTATACACTGATTGGGTTGGTTTTGATTGGGCTGGATTTGGTTGGAACTCTGTGGTGTGAACCTTAAAACCTACTTCATAAGATTTGGTTAAGACCATTCCCCATTTTAAACAATGAAGGGACTGAGATCAGGAATGTGAGACCTCTACTCCACCCCTACTTAAGGCTGCTTTAGGGGAAGAAACTCCTTGCTGAACAATGAAAAGTACTTAAACCCATACTTATAGTAAGGCAAAAGTTCTTAAGCTGTGCCTATTTTTAGATCTAATACAAAGTGGTGCTAAGTACCTATAAAGGTCAGGCAACTTGTGAATTTACAAGTAGCAAAGAGGTGAGAAACTTACTCAGAGGTTTTCTCAGGCAGGAATTACTCAAAAGTTTAGACTTCTCAGTTGTGGAAAACGTCTACTGGGATTGGTAGCTGTGAGTACTTAGAGGAGGTTAAATAGGAGAAAATTCCCTTTAAAAATAGATGAAAAGCTGGCTCTTGGGACAGTCTCAGAAGAGACTCAGAGGAACTCGCTCTGGAAATGGCAGCTGGCCAAAGCTGAACTGGTGTCTCTCTGAACACTAGAATGCTTGCTTGGACAAATATTGTGGTGAATGGATAAAAGACTGACTGATCTCTCTCTTAGGGATTGGGCCTGGGCTGGCCTATCTTTTTCTCATTATTTCCTTTTTCTCTCTCTCCCCCTTTCTTTAATTCCTCATTTGTATTAATTAAAATCTCTATAAAACCCAGCTGACTTGGGTATATTTAATAATTGGGAATCTTTCCTGGCAACCATCTTATATTTGATTTAAAACAAAACACTGTATACAAAACATATTTTCTGGGCTCACAATTTAAGCCTAATACTCTTATCTGCAGCAATTTATGTCTTCCACTATTTTAATCATCACAGTAGGATGGTTGTTATTAGCAGTAGTTATAGATAGATATAAGCAGTTTAGGTAGTAAATAGAGGTAGTTATAGGATCACTCATATAGACTTTAGGAAATTTTCTTTCTCTGTGTCTTTCTTATGGTTTCTCTTGTTTACTGTAATCATTTCACTCTATTCTTTCACTGTCGATTTAACTTAATTGTTCCTTATTTAAACCTGCTAGAAGTTTTCCTTCCTCTGGCTTAGAGGGATGACATTAAGTTACTCCTCTACTTTATTCGCAATAAAACTTAAATGATTACAAGCTGCCCTCTTATATTGTCGAAACTCCTCATTTAACCCTTACAGAGACGAGGCTACAAAAACTAGAGGAACTTCATGGGGGACTCACTGCGGCTACTTTGCTGCCTCCACAGGGAGCCTGCAGTGCCCGGGATGGTGTTGGAGAGGGACAGAATCCCAGGCCAGGTAAGTGCGTTCCAGCCCCAGATGGAGCCCCATCAGCCAGGGAGGCCCTTCCCTGGCTCTGACCAAGATGGCCAGCTTCCTCCTTCCTGCTGGGCCATGTCTGTCCCCACATCCCAGGCAGGAAGACCAGCCCTTCTGAGCTCTCTTCTCCGCTTTGGGACTGATTCCTAAGCCCTCAGGCAGCTCAGACCCCAAGAGCTCCCCCCAGGAGCTGCCTCCCAGGTTGGATTTCTCTGGACACAAGTGAGAGCCGCCGACAACCATCAACTCCTCCTTCCCTGTTTAGTGTTCGAGTCTTTGTTCTCTGCTTGTCTGGATTCTCTCACAACTTGTTCCTCTGCTTCTTTTCACCTGTTCCCTCTTGACTCTGGCCTGGAGCAGATTGTGAGGGTGTCCCTTGGTCTGTGCCGTCCTCAGGGAAGACTTTGTCCCCTGGAGCTGCTCACTGGCTTCTGCCTGGAATCTTCCCGGCTCTGCCAGTCCTCCAAGTGCCACACTGGACAGTCCCACCCCCACTCAGGACTAGCAGACTGCAGGCACCAAGTCTCTGGCCTCAGTGTGAGTCTTCATCTCCCCTCACGCACATGGACATTCATCAGTGGAACCCCCTTCTACATCAAGGCAGGGCCTCCATCCCTTGTCCACCTTCCCAGACTTTGCCTTCTCCTCTGTACCTCCTCCCCTGTATGCTCCTCTCTCTGAGATGATGGACCACCTCCTCAGTTCTCCTCTCAGTCCTGTCTGCATCATTCATACTTTTGGCCGATCTCTGCTTCCCGATACTCTCTTTCTCTGGGGTTTTAGGACGGGGCTCTCTCTGTCCTGGTGTAGCTCCTCCATCTCTGCCCTGTGACTCTCTGTGCTCTCTGCTGGCTCCTCCTCTAGATCCTGTAACCCTGGGGTTAGGGTGAGGGAGTGGCTCCAGGCCTGCCTTTGGCCCTCTACTCTTCTCCTTCTGGGCTTCTGCACATGGTGAGCTCCTCAGCTACCAGGGATGCAAGCACCACCTCTCTGCTGAGGAGTCTCATCTGCATTTCCTGCCCCCATCTCTGTGCTGATCTCCAGCCTTTTGTTTCGAATCTCCTCACAGGGATTTCCCACCAGGGGACCAGGAGACATCTTGAGCTCAGTGTGTCCCAAGCACATTGTTCTCTCTCACCTAGACAGAACCCCCCCTTCTCCATAGCTGTATCCTCCTAGTCCCTCTGGTTCAAAACCAAGGAGCCTTCTTGCCTCTTCACTGTCCCTTACCTACATATCCAATATGGCGCCAGGCCCTGTGTGGAGGCCCACATCACCTCCCTCCTGGACTATGAAGACAACCTGCTGCTGGCTCTGTCTCCCCCAAGGCTCTTCCCACCCCAAGGCCTGCTCCATTCTCCCACCAGAGTGATTTTCCTACATCTCAGTTATGATTGTGTCACTCCCCTCCTCCTTAACCCCCAGTGGCTCCCTCTTCCCCCCAGGATCAAACACAAACCATTCTGTTTGGTGTTCAAAGCCCTCTTTCCCATCTTCTCATTCCCTCCTCCCCAGAGTTAGTGACTTACCCAGGGTCACACAGCTAGGAAGTGACTGAGGTCACATTTGAACCCAGGTCTTCCTGACTCCAGATCTGGCACTCTATTCACCGTGTGATCTGGCTGGCTCTAGTTCCAGGCATTTTCCATGTCTTCTCTCCTTTGTCGTGCCTTCCACAAAGTTATAAGTAAAGGAGGATCTGGGGCTCATTACGAAATTGGAGAGCATTTATTGGGAGAGAGAGAGGAAGGGGGAGACAGAGAGAGAGGCAGAGGGAGGGCATCTCAGCCTTTCTAGATCTCCTCCATTCAGCTTGCTCAGGCTGGGCTTGCCAGAGATCAAGAGATGAGGGAAGCTCAGAGACAAACCCCCAGCCCAGAGAGCCAGTCAGTTCCGGGGAGGTACAAAAGCCCCCTCTTCCCCCCTCCCTCTCCTGCCTTTTACCTTCCCCTCAGCTCCCCCCTCCATGGCTCAGGCTCTGGCATGTTGGTGACTCTCACACTGATGCTGGCTCTCCTGGGACACAGCAACAGGGCCACAGACACGTGACTGACTCCTCCATCCCACCCTGGGGCCCTGGGATCCCCTGTTCAGACCCTGGAGGTCCCCTCGAGGTTTCCCTTCACACACTACAAACTCCTCGGCTTCCCTCCGCAGCCTCCTAGAGCTGCTCTTCTCAAGCCTCCTTTGGGCTCTTACAGACTCAGCTTCTAGTGCTGGCTCTGACACTGACAAAGGGCGGGACTTTGAGCCCCTCCCTTCTCTGTGTGTCAGTTTCCTCCTATAACTGACCAGAGGTGGCTCTTTCTTGTCATGTGACTTTCAGCCCTCTCTGCTCTCTCTTGGGCTGCTCTAGGAGGAGGTGACGTTCCAGGATGTGGCTGTGGAGTTCACACGGGAGGAGTGGCGCCTCTTGTCCCCTCCTCAGAAGGAGCTGTACAGGGAGGTGATGCTGGAGAATGCCTGGAACCTGCTCTCTGTGGGTAAGGACCTTCCCCCTGTTGCCATCCAAAGGAATATCGCCCTCAGCAGCAGGCAGGGTTGGAAGCAGTTTTGTCAGGAAGAAGGGATGAGGGCTGGTATGCTGAGTCCCAGAGCCAGAGCCCTCCTGCTGCCTCAGTCTGCCATCCAAGGGAATGTCGCCCTCAGCAGCAGGCGGGGGGGGGGGGGGGGGGGAGCAGTTTTCAGACATGAGGAAGGGACGAGGGCTGGTAAGGCGAGTCCCCAGCCAGGGCCCTCCTGCTGCCTGGTTCTCCTGTAAAAGGACTTTGCATGGTGTAATGGGACTTTGGGGGCTCCCTTTGGTGTTCCTGCAGTCCGAGATCAGACGCATGTTGGAGAGTCTCAGACATGGGCGTATTCTCACCGTTGAATCCATCTCATCCCTCCCTGGGCCGGAATTTGTCTCCCAAACCCCTCTGGGAAAGCTGTTCTGGAGGATGTTCCTCCCACCTTCTTCCCCTCTAGGGTGGATCTACTATTGGGGCTCTTTTTCTCTTCAACCAGCATAAACTCGTAGCTCTCAGCTCCTCGGTGTCCCCAGGAGACATGATTTGTCCTTAGTCTTCCTTCCTTTGCCCTCAGGCTCCAGCAGAGCCAGTAAGGAAGGGAGGCAAAGGCCAAAGCATTTATAATGACCTGCTCTTGGCCTGGGACTCTATCTAGGGTTTTCTCTGTGATTTTCTGGCACTTCTTCCTCACTTTCCTCTTCCTTATTCACTGCCACAATTACCCCCATTTTACAGATGAGAAAATAGATTCAATTCAGTGTCTTGTTCTGAAGCACCCACATAGGAGCTGCTTGTGGTGAAATGGAAACTGAGGCCTTCCTGCCTCTGATTCCCAGCTCCTCAGCCCTCTCCTTCTGGCTGCCTCTCATTTCCTGCTAATGGAAAACTATGGACTGAGTCCAGGCTTCTCTGAAGTAAATCCCCTAAAACGTACCACTGTGGTTCTAGATTGGTTCCCTGAACGTCTTCCCCTTTCCTCTCCCTTCCCTAAATGCTGGGGAGACTGTCCTCTAGGAGTCCTTATAAGCCTCCTGTAGGCCCTGCTTGCCCTTCTTTGTGATTGTCAAGATGAATGGACTAACTGAGAGACTGCATTGAATCCAAGGAGGATTGTTGAGTTCCCCAGGAGAGGAGGCAGAGACTCCCCAAGAGAAGAGTCCAGGAGGCTCAGAGAGGTGTCAAGGAGGGAAGAGCAGGCAGGGTGATGGGACGAGAGCTGATTCTTGAGGTCCCTATGTCTGGGGCTTCATACTGAAGCAGAACACTGACCCTTGGACCCATTTTGGGAGTTCAGGAGTTTCTTCCAGAATGGACTCGAACAAGGTGGGAGGGGGGCTACTGCTCATTCCAGATCCCCCAGGAGGATAACAGACACATCCTACTCTGGGCTCCTGCATTAGAGACCCTGAGAGGTAAGGGCAGACTCCTGCAGCAACCTCATGGACAGAGTCTCTGAGTGGAGTCACTGAACTCTCCAGCCTTTCTCTAAAGACAACTCATCCTCCTCCCTGACTGATTCTCCCTTGCTCAGGGCTTCCAACACCCCCAGAGGGAATCGTTGTGGATGCTGGAGTAAGAAGGCCTGAGTAGCTGCTGCTCAGATATGGGAGGGGAAACTAGATATGGGAGATCCAGGCTTTTCAGAGCCTTCTGTGTGCTCTGGTGAAGCCAGGGCTAGATTTAGGGGCAGGAGTACCTGACTTGGAATTTTTCCTGGGCAAGTCACTGAACCCTTGTGCCTCAGTTTCCCTCTCTGTAAGATGATGCTATTGGACTCCATTTCCTATCACTTCCCTTCAGTATTTTGGGATCCCACCTGCAGGGAAACCAATCACAAGAGGGAAGGCTCTGAAGGGAAGGAGCTCTAGAGAGGTCTAGTTTCACTCTGAGAGGATCCTGGGATAAGGAAGTGTTGGGGAATAGAAATCTATTTAGTTCAAGAGGGAAATCAGGAACTAGAGGAGTGAAGAGATTGATAGTTAAAAGAGAAAAGCCATCAAAGGGGGAAATAATCCAATTTCTAAAGATAAAAATAAACACCATTTGCATATGGGCCCTATTATGTGTCATACACTTTATAAATATTATCATTAAATCCTCATAGGAACCCCAGGAGTCACTTGATATTATTACGTTCATGTTATAGTTGCGGAGCCTGAGACCAGCAGAGCTCCTGTGACTTGCCCAGGCTTAAAAGTCCTGGCAAGTTTCTGAGGTTTGATGAGAGTGCACCACCACCCATATTGGGATTCTTAAGAAGAACATCATGAAAGTGCCAGCATCCGTATAAGGAGGGAAATGGGAAGAGAATTGTAAAATCTTTCTTGCCCGTTTCCTTATGAATGGATCAAGGACTCAATTTACTCTATGAGACATATTTTTATACATGGAAAATGCCATGTTTTTGTTTAAATTTTATTTAGTAGGAGTTTAAGAATAGGGAACAGAACAAATCTTTTGTGCATTGACTAAATGCTAAAAAGTGCTGAATTTCTTCATCTGATCTCAGATACTGGAACCAAAAATAAGGTCGACAGCAATCATGAAGGGAATTCCATAATGCTTACAGAGAAGCAAGATGATGAAATGGAAATAATTATTGTGCATGCACCCAGTGGTGTCTGCCTAGGATGAGAGGGTTGAATGTATAGACAATGAAAATGAAAGCAAAAAGATTGAAAGGGAATTGTCTAGTACCACGGACAGAGCATGGCTAGCCACAGGATTTGGTCTCAGCTGCCAGGATTTTGGATCAAGTCACTAATCCAACCTTTCTGAGGTCACGGTTCAAGGGAGGAATGTAATAAAGCTAGCCTGTCCCAAATCTGATTTGTTATGAAGAGCAAATGAGATCATATGAGAGCCTCATTATTTCAATTGTTCTTTAGCTTTGAGGCCATGGCACTTTCCAAGGATGGATTGTGCCCATTTGAGTTGGAAGATTTCTTACCTGAGGAAAGAATATATAAAGCAGGTTTTGTTCTGACAGTTGAGGAAAAGAGATAAGAGTTATATATGTGTAATTGTTGCTCTATACCTATGTTTTAGTGTTTGCTTCTTTTAGAAAGAGAGATCAGACCTGAAATGAAGCTGACTGCAACAGAGGTGAGCCTCTCTGTGGAAGAAATGAACCTACAAAGATTCATGAGTGATTGTCCCGATAACTCTGCTTTCAGAGAATTCTATGTTGCACCTCAAAATTCATCTCATTTTGAACATCAAGGAATTCACTCTGGGAGAAAATCTAGTGAAGCTAATCAGTGCAAAAATACTTTAATGTGGGACATCACAGAAGGACAGTCTCTTAAGAAACCTTATGAATGCAACCAATGTCGAAAGACATTCAGTCAGATCTCATATCTTACTGTACATCAGAGAATCCACTTTGGGGAGAAACCTTATAAATGCAAGGAATGTGGAAATACATTCAGTTGGAGGTCAAATCTTGCTAATCATCAGAGAATCCACACTGGGGAGAAACTTTTTGAATGCAAACAATGTGGAAAGAGATTCACAAAGAACTCCTATCTTGCTGTACATCAGAGAATCCACACTGGGGAGAAACCTTATGAATGCAAGCAATGTGGAAAGAGATACTCAGAGAACTCCTATCTTGCTGTACATCAGAGAATCCACACTGGGGAGAAACCTTTTGAATGCAAGCAATGTGGAAAGACATTTAATCACAGCTACCGTCTTGTTATACATCAGAGAACCCACACTGGGGAGAAACCTTATGAATGCAAGGAATGTGGAAAGACATTTAATCACAGCTACCGTCTTGTTATACACCAGAGAATCCACACTGGGGAGAAACCTTATGAATGCAAGCAATGTGGAAAGAGATTCTCAGAGAACTCCAGTCTTGCTGTACATCAGAGAATCCACACTGGGGAGAAACCTTATGAGTGCACCCAATGTGGAAAGACATTTAGTTGGAGGTCAAATCTTGCTAATCATCAGAGAATCCACACTGGGGAGAAACTTTTTGAATGCAACCAATGTGGAAAGACATTCAGTCGCAGTGCCTATCTTGCTGTACATCAGAGAACCCACACTAGAGAGAAACCTTTTGAATGCAAGGAATGTGGAAAGACATTTAATCAGAGCTATCATCTTGCTATACATCAGAGAATCCACACTGGGGAGAAACCTTATGAATGCAAGGAATGTGGAAAGACATTTAATCAGAGCTATCATCTTGCTATACATAAGAGAATCCACACTGGGGAGAAGCCTTATGAATGCAACCAATGTGGAAAGACATTTAGTTGGAGGCCAAATCTTGCTAATCATCAGAGAATCCATACTGGGGAGAAACCTTATGAATGCACCCAATGTGGAAAGACATTCAGTCGGAAGTCAAATCTTGCTAATCATCAGATAGTCCACACTGGGGAGAAACCTTTTGAATGCACCCAATGTGGAAAGACATTCAGTCAGAGGTCGAATCTTGCTGTACATCAGAGAATCCACACTGGGGAGAAACCTTTTGAATGCAAGCAATGTGGAAAGAGATACTCAGAGAACTCCAGTCTTGCTAAACATCAGAGAATCCACACTGGAGAGAAACCTTATGAATGCAACCAATGTGGAAAGAGATACTCGGAGAACTCCAGTCTTGCTGTACATCAGAGAATCCACACTGGGGAGAAACCTTATGAATGCAACCAATGTGGAAAGACATTCAATCAGAGGTCAAATCTTGCTGTACATCAGAGAATCCACACTGGAGAGAAACCTTTTGAATGCAAGCAATGTGGAAAGAGATTCTCAGAGAACTCCAGTCTTGCTGTACATCAGAGAATCCACACTGGTGAGAAACCTTATGAATGCAATGAATGTGGAAAGACATTTAATCAGAGCTATCATCTTGCTATACATCAGAGAATCCACACTGGGGAGAAACCTTATGAATGCAAGGAATGTGGAAAGACATTCAGTCGGAGCCACCACCTTGCTGTACATCAGAGAATCCACACTGGGGAGAAACCTTATGAATGCAAGCAATGTGGAAAGAAATTCTCAGGGAACTCCAGTCTTGCTGTACATCAAAGAATCCACACTGGTGAGAAACCTTATGAATGCAAGGAATGTGGAAAGACATTCAGTCGGAGCTCCTATCTTGCTGTACATCAGAGAATCCACTCTGGGGAGAAACCTTATGAATGCAAGGAATGTGGAAAGACATTCAGTCAGAGCTCCTATCTTGCTGTACATCAGAGAATCCACTCTGGGGAGAAACCTTATGAATGCAACCAATGTGGAAAGACATTTAGTCAGAGCCACCACCTTGCTCAACATCACAGAATCCACACGAGGGAGAAACCTTAATAATAAAAGCTGTGTGGTAACATGTTCACAGGCAGGTCCAGTCTTGCTATTGTGTGAAGGAAATTTACCCCCCCCCCTTTCTGGGGGAGTATATAACTTGTATGAGCCTGAACTTGACCCAGGTGAGGATTATGTGATGGAAACCATTGAAAGATGATAGAATGGCAACTATAAAAAGGCAGCAATAGTTGAGAGATCAGGTGACAACAGGGTGATGTCCCCTGCAGTGCCCCCAGGACTGCCCCCCTGGTAACCCTGGCAAAAAAGATAACCATAGTTGGCTCCTGGGATGAGAATTGTGTAAAATTGAGATTTGAACTCTGGACTCCAATCCCCAGGAATCCTTGCTAGCTCCCTGAATGGCCTCTAATCTCACTGAATTCTTACCTGGGACGAGAACAAAATTTTATCTAAAGGGTCTTCCCCATAGGCGGGGGCTCTCTCTCTCTCGGACTTCCGTTTTGGGGCACACATGGCTCTTTCCATAATGTAGGTTATCTTGTCTAGGCCTCTTGCCTGGGCACGTGTTTTTTCTTATTCTGTATTTTCTTTAATCTTTAACTTATAATAAACCTCTAAAAAATATAATACTCCTTGCAGAGAGAAACTAATTTCTACCTGCCTCAGTCTCCCCTAAATTTTAACTGTTACAGTTTTTGGCGACCACTAGATTGGATGAGAACTTCTCAAATTTTTTGGCCTAGATAATGATTTTTTTTAAGCCACGTTTCTCCAAGATGCTTTTTAGAAAACCATCTTGATCAGCTCCTGCCTGGGGCCCTCTCTGGCTCCTGCTTCTACTCCTGGCCTCTCATCTGGTGCCTGAGATCCTGGCCCTGCCCACCCCAGCGGTCTGTCTCTCACCCATCTGGCCTCCTCCCCAGACCCCCAAGCGTGACCCCAGCCGGCTTGGAGCACATCACTCAGGACTCATTGGGACCAGCTGGTAACAGTATTGGCCACATGGGCGGAGGGGAGAGAAAGGAGATCGGGTAATTTTCCCTTAGGCTAAGCCTCCACGTGGATGGGGGTATTGACCACAGGAGCTATCATAGCAGGGGAGAGAGAAAAGGGAGAGGAGAAGAAACAGACTTTTCAAACAGACTTTTAAGCAATGGGCTATTTAAATGATACCTTTTGACTGTTCTGGTAATTTCATTGATTTCACCTGCGTGCCAGAAGAAAGATTCAGCCCAAAGATTCAACTTTGAAGGGGCAAATGGGTGGCTCAGGGAACTGATAGCCAGGCCTACAGACATTCGGTCCTGGGTTAAAATCTGGCCTCAGATACTCCCCAGCTGTGGGGCTCTGGACGGGTCCCTTAACCCCCATTGCCTAGCCCTTACCACTCTGCCTTCAGACAATAGACATTTAAATGGATAATTAATTAAAAGAAAACAAAAGCACACACACACACACCTAAGGAACTTTAAAGACTGGAGGTTATGGTTTTAATGCATTTCAGACTCCAATGGTTTATAAAAATATTCTATTGCATTTTGTGTTTAAGGTTTAACTTTGTGATTTTAAGTTCATATACTACTGGATTCAATATTCTGTTACACTGAAGGTTGATTGAATTTATTTTGAATGTACTTTTGAAATTCTGTTGTTTTTCCCCTATAACTGTGCTGATCAAATATTATTGTAATTAAGCCCATATAAAAAAAAAAACAGTCTTTCTATTTTGACTTTGTAAATTATCACATAGATGGACTTCAGGACTGGTTATAATTGTATAACAACCTTTGGAAAATTTAATATGCTAAATATCTCAAATGATTTTAAGGGTTTTTAAAATATGATTTTGTAATTTTTTTTAAACAATCTGGTTAATTTTGCCTGCCCCTACCACGAGGTAAGGCCCATTACAGTAGCTGAAGTGAAATACATTTTATAACCCCCAACCTTCCTGCATTTCTAAATATGTGAATGGAAGTTGGGCAGTTAATCTCAGGGCATTTGTATCCCTATAAGCCTCCAAGATAAAGGAGCACCCCTTTATTTATACTCTTCAGCTCACCAGAATGATATATAGATTTCTTGATTAAGTTCTTAACCCAAGATGAGTTTTACCTTGTTTAAAAAAAATATGTTTAAATACCAAGGTTGAAAGATTGCTGTGTTTGTAAAAACTGTGACAAATGTCCATCAATTCATAGGTTTTAAAAATGCCATACAGCAACTTATGTGAAATATGAAAGTGTGCTTGTTTGCTATTGTAATTAATTGGGCTCTTGAGAATTTTGGGGATTTTGAAGCCTATGTATTTGTCAATTCATTTGCCTTCTACTCACAGTGAGCATGGCCAGACATGAAGAGGAAGTGGATCTCATTTTTGGTGAGAAAGCCTTGCATTTTATATTTTCTTAGCTGCCACAGAGTGTCAGTGATTATAAGCTACATTCTTGAATTTTAAAGCTCTTTTATTATTATATTTTTCTTGCACGTGCAATATACTTTTTCAGTTTTTTTTTTATTATTTTTCTCTCCTTTTTATATTTGAAGCACATGTCACCAGCATTAAGATTGTCTTTAACCTTTTGATTTTTAAGGTTAAGATACATTTGCTAATGCATGCCCTAAAAAGCTTGTGACTATAAAAACGATGCCATTAATTACTTAAATAAATTATGGGACTTTGCTTAATGATTCTGTCCGATTCCAGGACAACATATAGAACAAGAGCCATTGCACAGGGCCAAAGAAAAGCCAATCCTGGATGGTTTGATGCACTTCTAGGCCAATATAAAGGTCTTGAACCTAGTGTGAGACTTGGGGTTGTGACACTTGGCTTATGTTAAGATGTAGGCCTTCCTTGTGTCCACACTCACTCTGAAGATACTCAAAGAGGAGGATCCCCAAACTTGGCTCCTATAATCTGGTCCCTTTCTTTTCTGCCTCTCATAGTGTGGCAACTTTCTGTAGTCCTGGCTACTGACTGGGTAAATGCATCATTGCTTAGATCATTTTATTGGGCCATGATTCACGGACCTGTCATAGATTTATTTTTCTTTTACTTGGAATTTTTACACATAAGACTTTGATAGTCTATATTTTCATACGGAAATTTTTTCTTTTGGATTTTTCTAATTTTTTTTCTCTTGCCAATTGATTCATATACCTCATACCTCAGCCATGCATCCCTAAGTGATCCTGTTTTTTTAATCACCCTCTTAATGGGGGGAATGTAAAAAATATCATTATTTAAATTGCAAAGTTTAAATTCCTTTTGAGAAGAATTTTAGGTAAAGAAACACGATACCTCTCTGAATCCAGAACTGAACTGTTGGAGAAGCCACCATGAAGAAGCCTCCAGACCAGCCAGCTGCACAAAAATGAACTTTGGGTGTAGCTGATTGAATATTTATTTGTATGTATACTTTCATGCCAAAGGGGACTGACTGCCCCCTAACTGGCTTTCTGTCAATGCGTCCAGTAATTATTGGGGTTTTTTTTCTTATCCTCAAATTATTGTAATCTTTAAATTGATTATGTTTTTACGATCCTTTGGGAAAGGACTTCTTCCCAGAGGATCAAATGAGGGGGGGGGGGGGGTGTAAAATTGAGATTTGAACTCTGGACTCCATTCCCCAGGAGTCTTTGCTAGCTCCCAGAATGCCCTCTAATCTCACTGAATTCTCACCTGGGACAAGAGCAAAATTTCATTTAAAGGGTCTTCCCTGTAGGCGGGGGCTCTCTCTCTTGGACTTCCGTTTTGGGGCAGACGTGGCTCTTTCCATAATGTAGGTTATCTTGTCTAGGCCTCTGGCCTAGGCACGTATTTTTTCTTATTCTGTATTTTCTTTAATCTTTAACTTTTAATAAACCTCTAAAAAATATGATACTCCTTGCAGAGAGAAACTAAATTCTACCTGCCTCAGTCTCCCCTAAATTTTAACTGTTACAATTATAAGATAGTGGTGTAAAAATGGAGATTTTGAACCCCAGACATCAATCTCCAGAAGTCCTTGGTATTTCCCGTAATTGCTATAATCTCACCTGAGTCTCCACCTGGGCAACATCATGAGTATGTAATTGGCAGTCACTGCCTCCCTCTCGCTCGGCCTAGACACATGCTTTCTTATTTTGTGTTTTCTTTATTTCTTAGCCTTTAATAAACCTCATAAAAATATAATACTTCTAGCAGAGAAACTAATAACTGCTACATTGGCTAAATTTTAATCATCACAGAGCCTGGCCAGAGGAGAAGAAACTGGGACTTTTGGCTCTGAGTTTACTGGCCAGGAAAGTTAACTCTTCTCTGGGTTCCTGACCATAAAGAGAGACTGGCCTTTTTCCTGACTTGGGCAGAGAGAAGACCTTCGTGGTTTTGACAGAGTCTGGATTTGAGTTACTCAAGCAGAGATTATCTGACTGAAGAAAGAAAATACTTGTCCTCCATCTCTGGCTGTCTCTGAGTCACAACTGTGACTAGACTGACATTTCCTAAGCCCTCCTAGTTCTCCCTGTAGATTAGGTACAACCTCATCCCTCTTACCTCACTTTCAGTCCTCATCCTGTTCTTCCCAATAAACCCCTTTACCTGAGAATAGAAGAGTAACGAATATTTCTCTGAAATCTCATGGTTCTCCTGAGTTATTTAGAAGGTGGCTAACTAAGACCAGGGGAAAGGAAAGGGGAGGCAAAAGGGCTGGCTGAAACCTGGGAGGTGAAGGGAGGAAGAGGGTAGGGAACATCTTGACTTATTAGCCATTAGTGACCAATAGACAGCTCCAGGGTAATCCCTGCCAATGTCAGTATGGGAGACACCAACTTGTCAGAGCCAGAGCCATGGAGGGAGGAGTTGGGAGGAAGGCAAAAGGCAGGAGAGGGGAGGAGATGGGCTTTTATACCTCCTCAGAACTGATTGGCTCTCTGGGATGAGGGCTTGTCTCTGAGCTTCTCTGATCAATGATCTCTGGCAAGCCCAGCCTGAGCAAGTTGAATGGAGATCTAGAAAGGCTGAGATCCCCCTCTGCCTCTCTCTCTCCCTCCCTCTCTCTCTCTCTCTCTCTCTCTCTCTCTCTCTCTCTCTCTCTCTCTCTCTCTCTCTCTCTCTCTCTCTCTCTCTCTCTCTCTCTCTCTCTCTCTCTCTCCCCCCCCCCGCCCCCTCCCTATAAATGCTCTCCAATCTGGTAATGAGCCCCCAGATCAGCCATTACTTATAACTCTGTAGAAGGCACGACAAAGGAGAGAAGGTGCTCCACAGAGATCGGGGACTCAGGGTGCAGCCCCGGTGACCCATCCTCGGAGAAGGCTGAGCTGATCTCGCATCATTGACTCATTGATCCTCTTGACCAGTAACTGCTTTTGTCTGGTAACTGCCCAAGTCCTGCTTCTCTGCCTCCTGGCTCAGCTCCACACTCAGCCAGCCTGTAATGGGGGAAGTGCAGAATCCAGCTCTTGGGCACCTCATCACTGTTCCAGCCTCATTTCGAGGCATTTGCTGGCCTTGGAAGGTTCAGGCGAGCCCCAGGGAGTCCGTTTAGCCTTTCCACACCCCCGATCCACCTCAGACAGGGCTGGTTCCTGCCCCAAATCGGGGTCCTGACCTTGCCCTGGATGCACACCAGGATCTCTGCTTAGTCTGAGGACAGAAGGAGGGCTGGGGCGCTGCTGGCCCTTATTATGGATTATTCCCCTCAGTCACATGTCCCTGATCATCCCAGCTCCATAACCATTCTAGGACAGACATCACTTACCATGTCTGTTCTTGGTTCTTTGCTCCCCCAAACCTATCAAAGCGATCGAGCCTTCAGCTTAGGGAGCATTAACAGAGGGGAGCCCCTGACCTCTTTTATTGACAGGCAGCATTCCCCTGCTTATCATTCTTGGACAGCTGCCTCAGTTTACCCTTTGGTTAAATTTCTCTCCCAACACCTGTAAATGGGAGCTTCCCAATGCTGGACAGAACAGCAGATGTTCCCTAGTGAAGAGGAGTCTGCAGAGCTTTTAGGAAGACCCCGAAGGGAAGAGATCATTTGCTTCTTGAACACCCTGAGCAGCAGAAGTGCAGGAGGAGTGAATGAAGACTAGAGCAGCAGCAGCAGCACAGCAGAGAGACCAGGAAGAAGCTTCTTGTAGGAACGACAGACAAGGAGAAAGGGAAGAAGGAGGAAACTCTGGGGGGCTAAAGTTGAAGGCAAAGGCAGAGAGGATCCTGGGAAGATCCCTGTGGCCTCCCTTCTGCTCCAGGAGGATGCTGCTTGTGTTGGACTGCAGAACCACAGGGGAGAAGAGGAGGCAGATACAGAGAAGGCGGGGTCACCCAGGGGCACCTCCAGGACCAGACACTGTCCTTTCCTTCCCCTCTACATTCAGCATTTGTTCTGCCCTTCTGGGGATTCCCCAAGAGGCAAAGGTCAGTCCTTGTCCTCCAGGAGCTCTCAGTGCAGGGGGAGACAAGACACAGACACAGGGACACCCAGCCAGCTCTGCCTAGGAGAAACGGGGAAGAAAGGAAAGAATGGAGGCACCCTGAGTAGAGGGACCAGCAAAGGTTTCCTGCAGAGTTTCTAGGCGTTAGCTGGGACTTGGAGGAAGTGTAAAGGGACCAGTGATATGAAATGTGGAGGGAAAATATTCTAGACATGAGGTAAAGCCATGGAAAATGCCTGGAACTAGAGCCAGCCAGATCACATGGTGGATAGAGTGCCAGATCTGGAGTCAGGAAGACCTGGGTTCAAATGTGACCTCAGTCACTTCCTAGCTGTGTGACCCTGGGTAAGTCACTAATTCTGACTGCCTGACCCTCATCAGTCATACTTATCTTAGAACTGATCCCAAGATGGCAGGTAAGAGTTAACCCTCCCCACCCCCATATTTTCCAATCTGGGGCAGTTAGGTGGCTGTGAATAGAGAACTAGAACTAGAGAGAGAAGGTCCTGGGTTCAAATATGACCTCACTTCCTCCCTATGTGACCCCGGGTAAGCCAGTCACCCCCAATGGCCTGCCTCTTAGCCATCTGCTGCCTCACTACAGTTGCTCACCATCAACTCAGAAAGTAAAGGATTTCCTTTTAAAGTCTCCAGCTGAGGAAATCCAGAAGGCCAGGCACCCGAGATCCAAGAATACAGACTGGGGAGGGGAATGAGAAGATGGGAAAGAGGGCTTTGAACACCAAACAGAATGGTTTGTGTTTGATCCTGGAGGGAAGAGTGTAAACCTCAAATTTCCTTAGACTTATAAATGTTGGAAATTTCACCATTGGGATATTTCATACTTGGAAAATTTCTTACTGATAGTCTATTGGAATGGGAACTCCATTGGCATGGGAGGTTCCTTCTCTTCCCTTCTTAAGATTACTTTAGGACAGAAACCCTTTGCTGAACAATGGAAAAGGACTTTGACCTATGCTTAAGCATAGAACAGGAATTTCTTTGAGTCTTGATTGATTTAGAATTGATACAATGGAGATACTTGGAATAAATCTCCACCCTATTCAGTCCTAATAGGATTGAGTAAGGGCTGCAGCCTAGATCAAAATTTAATTATTCCAATCTCTACCATACTCAAGTTAACAGGATTTAGAAAGGGCTGTAGCAAAGGAGCAAAGATTTAATCATTTGAAAATATGACCTTCAACAGACATGTGCAAAAGCCAGAAACCTCTGGGCGGTCCTGGGTTAAGCGAGAGCCTCCATTGACAGGGAAATTGATGAAGAGTGATTGGTAGATGTGAGGACTGAGGGGAGGCAACTTGGATGGTGTCCTTAAAGATAGGAGGGTCTGGAGACTGAAGAGGTTGTTGAGTTTTTGGGTCGGGGTGGTTCCTGGGCTCTGAGGAAGCTTGCTCTGAAGGAAGCTGAAAGTGGGGGCCTCTGAGACTGTTTCTCCATTTTGGACACGTGAGTGAAAGGGACTGATCTCTTTTCTTTGCCCCAGCTATCTAAGGGCTTGGGCCTTTTGGCCCAGCCTAAACAGAGGGGGTATTTAAGCCCTATTCCCTTCTCTCCCCTTTCTCTCTCTCTCTATATCTCTAATTCCTTTCTTGCTCCTATTGTAATTAAACTCCAAAAAAGGCTGACGGCTGACTTGAGTTTTTCATTTAGGAATTACATAGCTGATTCCTTGGCGACCTTAAATTAATATATATCCGTCTTTTAAAGTGAAACCCTTGTTACATTGTGGCTGACCACACGGGAGTCTAAAGAATCCTCTCAATAAAACTTTTTCCTTGCCTTTTTACTATACTGTTTCACCACTTAGTCCTTTTTTTTTAACAAAAAACTTGGCTTAAAGACACAGCTGCTAGAACACGTGAGTATAAAAAACTTTTTCTCTTTTCTCCTTAAGTTAAATTGGAATCAGCAGTTTTTTCTTTTTCTTCCTTTTAATCTTAAGGGACAGCTGGGTAGCTCAGCGGATTGAGAGCCAGGCCTAGAGACAGAAGGTCCTGGGTTCAAATCGGACCTCAGATACTTCCCAGCTGTGTGACTCTGATAGACAGAAAACAGCTGTTTTTAAATCTCAGCAACAGGACTCTAAAGTCCTGGCTGGAAGAACTGTTTCTAAATATCCTTTCCCTTAAGGAACAACTTCCTGGATTAAAAAAAAAAAACAAACCCTGTGGAAAGTTTGTTGCTTTGCCCTGCTCCCCACGTGTTTTGTGAAATTACAAAATATACATATAAAAATGAGTACTACATTCTTTGACAATTATATGGCAGCTGAAGAAGTAGGGGCATTGAGGAATGAAGGATACCTCCAAATTTTTATATTAATAGGTACTGTCATTTTTGTACTCCTCAATACTATATTTAGAGATGAAAAAATAAAAAATATTGAGGATAAAATAAAACAAAATGAGGATAAAATAAAACAAAATGAGGATAAAATAAAACAAAATGAGGATAAAATAGAAAATATTGAGGATAAAATAGAAAATGTTGAGGATAAAATAGAAAAAAATGAGGATAAAATAGAAAATATTGAGGATAAAATAGAAAATATTGAGGACAAAATAGAAAAAATTGAGGATACAATAGAAAAAATTGAGGATACAATAGAAAAAATTGAGGATAAAATAGGAAATATTGAGAATAAAATAGAAAAACTTGAGGATAAAATAGGAAATATTGAGAATAAAATAGGAAATATTGAGGATAAAATGGGAGATATGGAAGATAAAATAGGAAAAATTGAGGAAAAAATGCAAGCCCAATTAGAAGATCTAAAATGTTTCTTACAGGATCAATGGGCAAACACCCACTCTACCAGAAACAGACCTGTTTCTGAACCTTTGAATGAGGAAATTTCCTTCCCTGAAATAGAGATGGAAAACACCTTCCCTATAGCCCAGTTAACAGACTGCTTCTCTCGTGTAGTGCAAATCTTGTCTGAATTTAATCCCCAAAACCCTTCCCCTGCAATCCCAGCTTCTCATGTTCCTTCTCCTACAGAAAACCAAATTCCAATGCAAGGGAGATCTTGTCCTCCTAGAGAAACCTGTCCTTGTCAAACTGACCCACAGGTGCAAAATCCAACTAGAGGCCTGTTTCCTCTAAGAGAAGTACCTGAAATAGGACGAAATGGGGATGTGGTGACTTTAAGACATAGGATACCGTTTACTCCCCAAGAAATAAATGAATTTACACGAAATATCCCCACATATGAACAAGATCCTTTTCTAGTAACAAAAAAGATGGGAGACATATTTTTTCAATATAATCCGTCTTACAAGGACGTTGAGAGCTTACTACAGGCTTTTTTAAGTGAACGTGAAAAAAATAAAATAATTGCTCATGTCAACAAAACCCGGGGGCGTAATGCAGCACATTGGCCATCTCAGGATCCCGAATGGGACTATAATAATCCTGAGGACTATCTACAACTATACCGTTGTAGAGAGGCCATCCTCACAGCCATGAAGGAATGTGCGGACAGTACAGATAAGTGGATGGAACTGGAAAAAATTAAGCAAAAGGAAAACGAAACACCCTCCAGATTTATGGACAGAATTATCGAGTTTGGGGACAGATACTTAGATTGGGACTTAAATAAAGAGAATAGTTTAAGACAAGTTAGAAGAATCTTTGTAAATAATTCTTGCAGAGTAATTAAAAATTATTTTAAAACACAATGCCCAAGATGGTCAGATATGGACCTTGAAGAATTGCGAAAAACAGCTATATATGTTTTTAAGGGAAATGAAGAAAAGGAGAAAGAGAATAATGATGACATGGAGGAAATGAAGAAAATAATGAGATGTGTAATAGATAGGATAACTAAATTAGAAAGTGGGCATGATAATGAACCAACGACAATTGCCCCTCTCCAGAAATCCAATTATCAATCCATTACTTGCCACTTCTGTGAGAAGAAGGGCCACAAAATGATGGAATGTAGAACCTTTCTTAAGATGTTTGGAAGGAATACACAGTTTAATAATGGTTTTAGAAATAATAACTATAGAAATTATGATAATGGTTATAGAAACCAGAATTCTAGAAATTATAATAATGACTATGGAAATAACTATAATGAATATAGAAATAAGAACTTTAGAAACCAGAATTATAGAAATAGGAATTGGGAATTTAATGACAATGCTCAAATTGAAGAAAATTTTAATGATAATACTCAACAATATATGAGAAATGGCGCTCGTCCAAAAATTACTCGAGGTACTAATGACCCTCAGAGAGGTGCCCTTCAGGGGGGTGCCCAAGGAATATCCCAAACACAATGATGGTGCCCGGGGTGGGGCTGGGGCACAGGAATCAGAGGATACAACCTTTGATTTCCCAGACCCTGATGTCCTACTACCCGTTGTCCCTATCCACTGCCCTCCCCATACTAATGAACCCCATGTTACCTTAAAAGTGGGTAACACCTATTATGATTGTCTATTAGACACCGGAGCTTCCTGGTCTGTATTAAAGAGAACACCTGATTTACAATGTTATTCTATTGGCTCAGAGAATGTAATGGGAGTATCAGGAATAACCCAAAGAGTTAAAAGACTTCCTCCTAGAATGGTGTCTGTAGGACCCCTAGAGGTACAACACTCCTTCCTTTTGATGCCTGACTCCCCTTTAAATTTGCTGGGGAGGGACCTTCTATGCAAACTCAGAGCCACAATAACCTGCTCCCCAGATGGCTCATTATCATTAGAAGTACCAGAGGAATCTTTAAATTTACTCCCTGTACTTCTCTCGGAAAACCAGGAGGCAAAAGAACCTTCCATTTTTGAAATACCTAAAGATATACCGGAGTCTCTTTGGGCCACATCTTCTTCTGATGTAGGCTTACTTAAATCTGCTGTTCCTGTGCAGATAAAAACTAAATCTAGCCCACCTCCTTCTATCCCTCAGTATCCCCTCTCAAAGGAGGCAATTGAGGGTATTACACCAGTTATTAACTCATTAATAGAACAGGGAATAATAATCCCTTGCAAATCTGAATACAACACGCCCATCCTGCCAATTAAAAAACCAAAAAAAGGACCCGATGGCAAGCACATCTATAGATTCGTACAGGATCTAAGGGCAGTGAATAATCATGTTATAAAGAGACACTCCGTAGTTTCTAACATACATACTATTATTTCATCTATTCCTAGCACAGCTACATACTTTACAGTAGTAGACTTGTGTTCAGCTTTCTTTTCCATACCAATACATGAAAACTCCAGGCATATTTTTGCTTTCACCTGGAAGGGCTCACAATATACCTGGTGTCGGCTGCCACAGGGTTATGTCGAAAGTCCGAGCTTATTTGAGCAAATTTTGAGCCAAGACACAGACAATATAACATTTAAAAATAGCAAATTAATCAAATATGTAGATGATCTACTCTTGGCTTCAACAGATGCAGAAACATGTCAAGAAGATAGCAAACACCTTCTTTTGGAATTGCACAAAAGAGGACATAAAATCTCTAAGGATAAAGTTCAATGGTGTCTCCAAAAAGTAGAATATTTGGGATTCATCTTGACTGCGGGTGCTCGTTATATTTCTCCAAAATGAATTGAGAACATTCAAAAATTGAGTGCTCCTACCACTAAGAAACAGCTGAGAGCAATTTTAGGAGCAACAGGGTTTTGTAGACAATGGATTCCTTGCTATGGGGAAATCACTAAACCCCTTATAGCATTAACAAAGGATTCGGTTCCTGAACCCCTCAAATTAGAGCCTGAACACTTGTCAGCTCTAACAGATCTGAAAAAGGCTATCATGTCTGCCCCTGCTCTAGGCATCCCAGATTACAACAAGCCATTTACTTTATATGTGCATGAGCGAAGAGGAGTAGCCTCTGGTGTGTTAACTCAGACTTTGGGACCTTCTCAGCGCCCAATTGCTTATTATTCTGCCCAACTAGACCCAGTAGCAGCAGGAGCACCACCATGCCTTAGAGGAGTAGCTGCTACAGCCTTACTAGTAACAAAAACCGTTGATTTAGTATTGGGATGTCCATTAACAATAATGTGCCCACATGAGATTGAAGCATTATTGGTAAAACATAGAACACAGGCATTCTCGGATCAGAGAATTACAAGGTATGAAATAACCTTATTAAATAGTGAAAATATTACCTTGAAACGCTGTTCAACTCTTAACCCTGCCACCTTGCTTCCAGATTTACCTACTTCAGGAGAACCACTACATAACTGTGAAACATTAGTGTCCATGGCAGAAAAGCCTCGAGATAATCTCTTGGACACTCCCTTAGACAATGCAGATCTGATTTTATTTACCGATGGTTCCTCTTTTATGAGGGATGGCATACGTTACACTGGAGCTGCCGTAGTCTCAGAATTTGCCACTGAATGGTCAGCTTCACTACCTTCTAACATTAGCGCTCAAGGAGCAGAACTCATAGCTCTAAAACAAGCTTGTATAATTGCCAAGGATAAAAAGGCAACAATTTATACAGATTCTAGATATGCTTTCGGCATTTGTCACTCAGTCGGGATGCTATGGCTCCAAAGAGGATTTTTAACCTCAGCTGGAAAATCCATAGCTAATGCAGAAATTATTAATGAAGTTCTTTCTGCTCTCAAACTGCCTAAAGCCCTAGCTGTAGTTCATTGCTCTGCCCATACAGGTGGCTCTGACCCTGTCTCTAGAGGAAATGACCGAGCAGATGCCGCTGCAAAACTAGCAGCCATAGAAGGACCTGGATTAATTTTAACATTAACAACCACTGATAATTTAAATTTATCACTCTCCTATAATGAAAAGGAAGTGGAAAAATGGAAACAAAAATTTAAAGCAAAACAAATTAATGGAGTATGGGTGTCATCTGAAGGAAAACCCCTGCTCCCTAGAAGTTTCTATAACCAAATTTGCCAATCTATTCATAAAAATGGTCATTTTGGCACCCAGGGCATCGTGGACTCTGTCAAGAGAGTATGGATAGCCCCTGGTATAACTACTGTAGCCTCTAAAGTATGTTCAGCCTGCCCTATTTGCCAGGCATATAACCAACATGCATATCGTGGAAAAGCCTTTGGGGGACGTCCTCTGGCTTACACACCTTTTGAACATCTACAGATAGATTTCATAACAATGCCAAAGGCTGGACGTTATAAATTTTGTCTAGTAATTGTAGATCAACTAACCAGATGGCCGGAAGCATTTCCTACAACCCGAGCCACAGCAGATTTTGTTGCAAAGATACTTTTAAAAGAAATTATCCCTCGTTTTGGCCTACCAGCACGTATTGACTCCGATAGAGGGAGTCATTTTACCGATTCTGTCTTAAATCAAATATATTCTTGCTTGGGGATAACTCCAAAATTCCATGTTCCATATCACCCCCAGAGCTCAGGCCAAGTGGAGAGGATGAATAAAGAACTTAAGACTATGATTGGCAAATTATGCACTGAGACCCATTTAAAATGGCCTGAAATTCTCCCTCTGGCCCTATTTTATCTTAGAAGCAGGCCTAGAGGAGACTTACATATTTCACCATTTGAGATGCTTTTTGGACATCCGCCTATACAGGCTAAGCCTTTCTCCCCGGCTTATACATCGCTATTAGGGGGAGATATTACTATTGCTTCCTATATACAGGAGTTACAGCACAAACTACGTGAACTTCATGAATCTGGAGCTGCAGTACAAGCTGGTCCATTAGACTTTTCTCTGCATGACCTGAACCCAGGAGATAAAGTTTATATCAAGAATTTCAAGCGAACTGGAGCAACTGAACCTTCATGGGAAGGACCATTCCAAATATTATTAACTACTCCAACATCTATAAAGATTGGAGAAAGAGACTCTTGGATTCACTGCTCACATGTGAAGAAAGCATCTTCTGCTGAGACTGATTGACTCTATCCTATCATATGAATTGTGACTCTATCTTATCATAAGAATTGGAGATAATAATCCATAGACAAATGGATGCTGTTTTTTTTTTCAAGAATATATTGAATTACTGATTTTTTTCTTATTTTTTCTTATTTCTTTTCTTTTATTTTTTTTATCAGAATATTTGATTTTTTTTCATTTTTGTACTGAAGGTACACATAATTAATATTAATATTTTTTCCCTGCAGTAATACAAGTTAATATATATATACTCTTGCTATAATATCAATATATGCCTAAAAGCTTTAAACTATGGGAACCTGCCATTTATTGATAAAATATTATAGGACTGTGATTAATGTTTGTGTCTGATTCCAGGAAAAGGGATAAAAACAAGGAGCACAGACTAAACCTGAATAGTGCCAATAGAGCACACATGAAATATTAAAGTGAGACTCAAGGTTGCGACGCTTAACTTATGTTTAAGTCGTAGGACTTCCTTGTATCTACACTACTTTTGAAGTACTCAAACAAGTACAAAGCTTGACTATCATGCTGGCTCCCTATATCTCTGAAGGAAAAAAATCAGACAAGGGAATGACATTTCCCCATCAAAACAGAATTCTAATTCTTTCCTTCTTATATTATGGCAGCTTCCTGTAGTCTTGGCTACAAATGGCTAAGTGAAATATTACTGTATTCTGTCCTACATACTTGTGGGATAGAAATTACTTTAAACTGGACCTATACAAGGCCTATTTTGAATTTTTCTTATGTTTTTGATTATTTTTCTATTCTTTTGATAATTGACACATACACCCCCATAACTGAACATTGCATTCTGAGCTAAACTTGATATTTTTTTTTAAATACTTACTTCAGGGGGGATTGTATTTTAATTTAAAATCTAAGAATTTTTGAATTTTTTTTATTTGAGATTTTATTTTTATAAAAATCCAAGACTTTTGTTTAAGATTTTACTGTTATAAAAAATTTTCAAAGATTTTGATTTTGTTCGAGAAAAGATCTTCAAGAAAGAAGCTTGAAACTTTTATATCCAGAGAATGAACTGTTGCAGAAAGATGCCAAAAACCTACACTTCATCAAGAAGATCAAGAATGAACTTTGGATGTGATTGATTGGACTGAACTTTTGATTGAACATTTATTGTAACATTTATGCCAAAAGGGACTGCCCCTAATTTGGTTTTCTGTCAATGCGCCTAGCAAACATTGGTTTTGCTTTCTTTTCTTTTCTATTTCCTCTCTCACTATTCTAATTTCTCTTAGAAATTGAATATTGTGTATATCTTTAGTTAGAAGTGAATTTAGAACTACAAAATGATTATGTTAAATGATCAATGGGGAGACTAGTCTCCCAATGATCATCAGGGGGGATTGTAAACCTCAAATTTCCTTAGACTTATAAATGTTGGAAATTTCACCATTGGGATATTTCATACTTGGAAAATTTCTTACTGATAGTCTATTGGAATGGGAACTCCATTGGCATGGGAGGTTCCTTCTCTTCCCTTCTTAAGATTACTTTAGGACAGAAACCCTTTGCTGAACAATGGAAAGGACTTTGACCTATGCTTAAGCATAGAACAGGAATTTCTTTGAGTCTTGATTGATTTAGAATTGATACAATGGAGATACTTGGAATAAATCTCCACCCTATTCAGTCCTAATAGGATTGAGTAAGGGCTGCAGCCTAGATCAAAATTTAATTATTCCAATCTCTACCATACTCAAGTTAACAGGATTTAGAAAGGGCTGTAGCAAAGGAGTATAGATTTAATCATTGGAAAATATGACCTTCAACAGACATGTGCAAAAAGCCAGAAACCTCTGGGCGGTCCTGGGTTAAGCGAGAGCCTCCATTGACAGGGAAATTGATGAAGAGTGATTGGTAGATGTGAGGACTGAGGGGAGGCAACTTGGATGGTGTCCTTAAAGATAGGAGGGTCTGGAGACTGAGGGAGGGGGTTGAGTTTTGGTCGGTGGTTCCTGGGCTCTGAGGAAGCTTGCTCTGAAGGAAGCTGAAAGTGGGGGCCTCTGAGACTGTTTCTCCATTTTGGACACGTGAGTGAAAGGGACTGATCTCTTTTCTTTGCCCCAGCTATCTAAGGGCTTGGGCCTTTTGGCCCAGCCTAAACAGAGGGGGTATTTAAGCCCTATTCCCTTCTCTCCCCTTTTCTCTCTCTATATATATATCTCTAATTCCTTTCTTGCTCCTATTGTAATTAAACTCCAAAAAAGGCTGACGGCTGACTTGAGTTTTTCATTTAGGAATTACATAGCTGATTCCTTGGCGACCTTAAATTAATATATATCCGTCTTTTAAAGTGAAACCCTTGTTACAAGAGGGAGCCACTGGGGGTTAAGGAGGAGGGGAGTGACACAATCATAACTGAGGTGTAGGAAAATCACTCTGGTGGGAGAATGGAGCAGGCCTTGGGGTGGGAAGAGCCTTGGGGGAGACAGAGCCAGCAGCAGGTTGTCTTCATAGTCCAGGAGGGAGGTGATGTGGGCCTCCACACAGAGCCTGGCGCCATATTGGATATGTAGGTAAAGGACAGTGAAGAGGCAAGAAGGCTCCTTGGTTTTGAACCAGAGGGACTAGGAGGATACAGCTATGGAGAAGGGGGGATTCTGTCTAGTTGAGAGAGAACAATGTGCTTGGGACACACTGAGCTCAAGATGTCTCCTGGTCCCCTGGTGGGAAATCCCTGTAAGGAGATTAGAGACAAAAGGCTGGAGATCAGCACAGAGATGGGGGCAGAAAATGCAGATGAGACTCCTCAGCAGAGAGGTGGTGCTTGCATCCCTGGTAGCTGAGGAGCTCACCACGTGCAGAAGCCCAGAAGGAGAAGAGTAGAGGGCCAAAGGCAGGGCTGGAGCCACTCCCTCACCCTAACCCCAGTGTTACAGGATCTAGAGGAGGAGCCAGCAGGGAGCACAGAGAGTCACAGGGCAGAGATGGAGGAGCTACACCAGGACAGAGAGAGCCCCATCCTAAAACCCCAGAGAAAGAGAGTATCGGGAAGGAGAGATGGGCCAAAAGTATGAACGATGCAGACAGGACTGAGAGGAGAACTGAGGAGGTGGTCCATCATCTCAGAGAGAGGAGTGTACAGGGGAGGAGGTACAGAGGAGATGGGAATGCAAGAAGAATGTCATCCCCATAGTGAATGATTTTGCTTTCCTTGAATCAGATGTTCTTTAAATCTTGTTGTAAGATTTGGCAAAATGCTGTTGGGCTATCACAGAATCCCATTGGTAATCTTTCCCATGTCATTTGAGTCCCATTCCAAGTGAAAACAAAGATTTTTTGGCTTTCCTTTGCAATTGGAATGCTAAAATAAGCACTACACAGATCAATGACAATATCATATCTAGAGTTACTTGGGATTTCTGAAATTATTTTAGATGGGCTTATAATGACTGATTGGGACGTTTTCACAAAGTTATTTACTGCTCTTAAATCTTGGGCCAGTCTCCATTGAACTTTTCCTTCAGAGTCACATTTTGTTTTCTTTATAGGTATTATTGGTATATTATATTCTGAAATTGTTCGGATTAAAATTTTCTGATCCAACAAGCTTTGGATAATTTGGCTGATTCCATCTATGGCTTCTTTACTGAGTTTGTATTGTGGTATCCGTGGTGGTGTACCTTCTTTAACTTCTACTTTAACTGTTGTCGCTGACTTTAGAATCCCTACATCTGAAGAATGTGTAGCCCAAAGTACTTCGGGTATATCACTTGGTATTTAAAATATTGTACCTTCATTCTGAACTTGTTCATCATCCACTTGCCCCATGAACAGCAATGGATAATGTTTTAAAGAGTCTTTGGGTAGATGTAGAAAGATTTTCCCTGATTTATCACATTGAATAGTTGCTCCAATTTTACACAAAAAGTCTCTCCCAAGAAGGTTGATTGGGCATTCTGGGATTAACAAGAATGTGTGTTCTGTTGTTATGGGTCCTAGTGTTGCCATTTTTTATTTTAGTTTTGGTACTCTCTGTTTTTTCGCTGTAGCCCCCATTATTTGTACGTAACTTGTGATTTGGCTGTCTTCAGGAGATGTTTTTAAAACAGATTTAGTTGCTCCTGTATCGATAAGAGCTGGGTAGATCTCATTACCCACTTTTATCATGACCCTTGGTTCTGTGTTCTCATTTTGTTGGCACACTTGGACCATAGGCGCCTCTATTTCTATTTTATTCAAATCCCAGTTTTGTTCTTCAGCTACAGACTTTTCTTGTTGCTCTGAACATTCATTTTGCAATCCATCATCAGTTTGCAAGGGAATTAATGTTTGTGTTTGCTTTTTCTTGTTTTGTTACTATTGGTTGGAATTCTTTTGCATAAGGATTTAAGGTTGACTTTTCTATTATGTCATTGGTATTTTCTTTTGTAATATCATCCCTGCTTTCAGAGTCATTGTCTCCAGGAGGTCTGCTAATTTGAATGTTTTCTGTTATTGCATTTTCATCCCCATTGGACCCTTCTGTTGTTTGCTCATATGCTTCACTTAATTCGTTTGCAGTTTGTGTAATACAGACTGTTGCCAGTTCTTTTTCACAAATTCTTGACAAAATAGGTTGGAAAACCTAGCTGGCTCTGCCAAAAACTGTAATATTTATTGGGAAAGGAAATGGGGAATTGGAAAACAGGGGGATGAAGGGTGGTTTGTATGGGGTATGGAAGAGTTCAGGGGTGAGGGGGAATATTGCTCGGTGAAACAAAGGAGTGAGATGCCTCCTGCCAAGAGGAAGCAGCAGGAGTCCAATAAGGTCTGTTTTTGTCTTTGAATGACTGAACTGAAGTTCAGCTCACTTTATGCCCAGAAAAGATAGTCCACTTATCTGACTGCGAATTCAAATAATATAAAGTTTAGTAACCAGTTGGGATTGGAGATTTTTCCTCAGCTTATGGAGTTGAGGCCAGGCCCCACTGGCTAGTGGTGGGTTTCTCCCACTCCCATCTACTCTATGTCTGCCCTTGTTTTGTTTAATTCAGAATCTTAGCAGTAGACAGAAAGCAAACAAGAACAGTTCTGACCTTCAGAAGTAATTGGGCCTGAATCTTCAGGCTGAACTAAGAAGAGGAACACCACACCAGACTGGGTTGAACAAGCTCCTCTTTCCTCCGACACCAGGAAGGAAGTCAAACCCGGCAGGCAGGAAGTGCTAGTCACAAGACTCAACTGCCACTCCCAGTTGCTCCTTCCCCCACAAACTGTCTTGTTTCCTTTCCACAAGTATAAATAGAATTGAAATAAGAGAAGGAAAGCACTGGAATGAAGAGGGGGAGGAAATACTTCTGAAGAAGATGAGATTTTAGTTGAGGCTTAAAGGAAGTCAGGAAAGTGAAAGGGCCAAGATCAAGAGGGAAAGTGTGGAGGACAGTCAAAGAAAATGGCCAGACATGAGAGATGGAGAAGATTGTTCATGAAACAGCCAGGGGCGAGTGTCTCTAGACTGAGTCTTGGTTGGGGAGGAAGTGTAAGAGGACTGGAATGTAAGAAGAGGCTGGACTATGAAGGACTTGGAATGCCAAACAATGCATTTTTGTATTTAATGCTGGGTGCAATGGGAGCCACTAGAGTTTATAGACTGGAAAGGGGCAGGTGACATGGTTAGGGTTGTACTTTAGGAAATTTGCTTAAGTGGTTGAATGGAGACTGGATTGGAGAGGTGAGAGGCTGGCGGTAGGCAGATCCACCAGGGGCTGCTACAATAGCGCAGGTGTGAGGTGATGAGGGTCTGCACCAGTATGGAGGCAATGTCAGGGAAGAGAAGGAAATATATTCCAGAGATGTACTGTAGAGATTGAATAGACAGACCCTGATAAATAACTGAATATGGGCTAGAGGGTAGAGTTAATGAGGATACCAGAATAACACTGAGGTTAATTAAGAAATAGAGTGGCCCATCAGTGGGAGGCATAAGAAATCCATTAAACAGGAGCAAATGGGCACAACAGCCTAGAGTCTGATGAGCCCAAAGATCCCACCTAATGAAGAACAAACTCAGTGCTTTGACATAATAGCTGTTGGGAAATCTGGAAAACAGTCTGGCATAAAGTAGTAATAGATTGTTAAATTTATGTTTGGACTGAATATATTTAATTGGTCTCCAGAGATATAATTACTAAATCCCCAAAATGAATTATTAAAGTCAGCCTTTACACTCACCATGTGTCAGTTCAATCAGTGGATTCTTTATCAGCCTCAACATCAGTAGAACTGCTTCTTACAGGAGGTTCCACTCTAAGTGTGAGTCTCCATTCCAAGTGTGTCTCTCCACTCCAAGTGTCTCTCCCTACTCCAAATGTGTCTGTGTGTGTCTCTGTTTCCACTTTTAAAGACTTGCATCACTTGCATCACTTCCTCTAAATTTTTATATCTACCAATCACAGCCTACACTCCAGAACTGCCCACTCTTTCACACATGGGTCACAGACTCAGTGTATGGAATGGGGGTTCATACCTTTTTATGGTTAAAATCCAAAATGGGTAGATCTCCATACTCAACTTTAAGAATTGTGCTTACATTTTGGGGGGTTGAAATCTAAAAATAGATGGGATTACAATGTAATCTTCACAATCAAGGAAGAGCTAAGTACCTTCATTGTTACAATCAGAGAAGAGCTAAATCCAATCTTCACAAGACCATGATCTTATGTTGCTTATGAAGAAAATCTCCTAGAAGGAGCATGGCAGAGTCATAAAGGATGGCATCTGAAATTAGAGGAGAAAGAACGAGGAAGACTTCATGAACAAACAGGAGCTAGAGGAGGTCACTGAAGGGAAAATTGTTGTATCCAGTTTATAAATGGTTTTGCACAAACAAAACCAATGAAATTAAAATTTGAAAAGATGTTGGGAAAGATCCATAGCCAGTTTCTCTGATAACAGTTTCATTTCTGAAATGTATACAGAACTGATGGAAATATATAAGAAGGAAAACCAATTTCCAAAGGAAACAAACAAGGATTAAAAACCCCCAACAACAACCAAAAACTCGAATTTAGGAACAGCCATATGAAAAAAATGTTCTAAATTCCTAATAATAGTTGTTGTTTGGTCACTTCTGTCACATCAGAGCCTTTGTGATTCTATTTCTGGGGTTTTGGGCAAAGATATTAGGGTGGTTTTCCAGTTCCTTCTCCTACTCATTTTCTACATGAGGAAACAGAGGCAAACTGGATTAAGGGACTTATCAAGGATGGCTCAGTTGTAACTTTCCGAGTTGGATTGGAACTAAATTCTTCTTGACTGTGGACCCAGTGCTCTGTCCTCCATGCCACCTAATAATAATTACAAATATGTTCTACACATCATTTGGGGGGGGGGGACAAATTTAAACAGCTCTGAGGATTGTATCAAATAACCATCAAAATGGCAGAGTCAACAAAAAAAGAAAATAGGACATCCTGGAGAGGTTGTGGAAAAACATGAAGGGTTAAATTTTGGGGGTAGGGGTTTGAACAAAAATCAGGAGAGCAGCTTCTTAAACACAAAACAGTTAGTTTATTATTAGGAAAGTATGAATAGGAAATAGGAAGGAGGAAAGTGAGTGATCTTATAATAGGTTATAACTATACCTAAGATTCCAATCCTGACTACAATTTTCTAACAATCCCTAAATCTATCTGCCTTCTAGGGTAGTGTCTTCTGCCTGCTTTCCTACTCTATCTAATAACATACCCACTATGATCTACCTATCTACCCAAGTTAATCAATAATCAATAAGGCTGTTAAGGTCTTAATCCTGTTTCTCTGTCTCCATCTGTCAGGCAGAAAGTCTCAGTCCCAGAGAGAGGCACACCCTCCTCTCCCCAGGATCCCCTGGAGACAAAAGCCCTTTCCAGCTGCCTGCACGCTGCTGACCACACTGGGCCACACCCTTCTAACTGTCTACCTCTTTGTAAATGAAGCTACTACAAGTCATTTTAAAATTGGGTCCACAATATCACTTTAGAACTCTCATATTTAGCAAAAATCTCTGGAGAGAAAGGGGTGAGTTTCTGGAAGGCCTGGGAGTTTTCCGTGTAAGCAGCCTTAGGGAGGTCCTGAGGGAGACATCCTGGCCTTGTCACAAAGGCAACCGGTCAGTGGCAAAGAATGGGACACAGGCAGACTGGAGTGCTTTATTTTCTCCTAAAATACTGCTTTCAGCAATCTGTGTAATAACGCTCTGGGGTAAAGTTCTTATTCTCTTCGTTTCACAGTAGAAGAAACTGAGGCAAACAGTTTAAGGATCTGTGCAAAAATTTTTCTCTTTTAAGGAATCAAAATTTTCCTTGCTTTTTTTTTTTGGCAATTGTCTCTATATCGAGTTTAGTTAAGCATTTGTGTCTTTGAACTGTGAAGTAAAACACCTCTGAGGCACCCTCATGCCTGTCCATTTGGCCATTGTGCCAGAAAATGAAAGTTATCACACAGGGATATGTGAAAGCTGGGACACTCATGCATTGTTGGTGGAGTTGTCATCCATTGATTGACCATTTGGGATCCATTTGAAACTTTGCCCAAAAGGCTTTCAAACTGTGCTTACCATTTGATCTAGGCTTGTGTCCCGGAGATGCCCAACAGAGAGAAAGAAGCTATTTATACAAAGATATTTATATAGCAGATCTTTTTATGACAGCAGAGAATTGGAATGGAGGGACATTTATTAAGTGGGGAATGGCTAAACAAGTTGTGGTGTGTGATTATAGTGTAACCGTCAGGCTATGAGGAATAACCGGCAGCATCATTTCAGAGAATCCTGGGAAGACTTCCATGAACTGATGCAACATATGAGCAGAAGCAGGAGAACATTTTATAGGCTAACAGCAACACTGTGGTCAGAAGCTGTGAAGGCTTCAGCTGATCTCAGCAATTCAGGGTTGTAAGACAATCCCAAAGGACTCGTGAAGAGAAAAACCATCTGCTTCCAGAGATAGAACTGATGGACTCTGAATTCAGACCAAAACGTGTTTCCCTTTTTCCTTTCTTTTGTTTTCTTTGGTCTGAGATTTCTTCCACAAATGACTAATAAGGAAAAATATTTTCCGTGATTGCTCAGGTAAAGTCTAGATCCGATTGTTCGCTCTCTTGTGGAGGGGGAGAGGAGGGAGGGAGACTATTTAGAACTCAATTTTTAAAAAATGAACATTGGAAATGGTTTTTACCTGTAATTGGGGAGAAAATAAAATATTCTACATCCATCTCCCTGTATCTGTAAAATGTGTATGTGCTGTTTCTCGCCTACCTTCTGATGATAGTGCAATCTTTCATATTTAGTTCACATTTTCAGGTCTAGTAGAGTGAGGATTGTGAGGTTCAAGTCAAATGAGAGGTGCCAATTAAGATAGAAATGGTAATCTGTGTGACACTATTTCTTGTGTAACAACAAACCAGATGCACTCTGGTTTGACCAGGAGCTGCTACTAGTATGGAGACACACCTGATGCTGCTTACTTTTAATGGGGATAGATATACTTGAGAGACACTGCTTGAGAGATAGTGGGATGCTGCCACAGGGGAATGCTCTGGGGTCTGCCTATAATCTCTACTGATGGCTGATGGATCAATCTATTTCCTAATCTCCTCCTCCCTCACACCCTCCCTTCTCCAATCCTCTCCCTCCCAGTTTCTTCTTGAAGCCCTTGGCTTACTCCCTCCCCCCACCCAGTGGACTATGATATTTATGAGGAACAACTTTCTTCCTTTCTTTTCTTAGGTAAGGGGTTTATTGGGATAATAGGACAAGGAAACTGAGGAAAGAGGGATGAGGGTTTCCCTAATCTATAATGAAGATTATGAGGTTTTGGGAAGTCACAGTGGTGACATAGGGAAAGTCATAGATGGAGGACAACTGTTTAAAATTTTCTTTCTTCTTCACAAAGCCATTAAGGTCTTTCAGTTTAACTCCAGAAGCCCCCCCCCCCCACTCCCCAAGGGTCCTTCAGCCTGGAACAGAACTAACAAAATTACTTCAGGGCTTCTCCCTTAGCCAACCACCAAGAAAAGTCTCTCCTTCAGCCTGGCTTTCCTCCAAATCTTGGTCAGTCCAGTCTCATGGAGAGAGCAGAGGTTTCTCCCTTGGTCAGAAAGCCCCCAAAAAACCAAGCTAACCCTACAAGGTTCCTTCACCCATGGACAGAAGCTAACAGGGATCAGTTCTTAGCTTCTTCCCCCTTCAGTCAGGCTCAACTGTCTCTCCTCCTGGGAACATTTCCTTTAGAACCTTCTTCTATATTGACAGTCCCCAGCCTTGGTTCTTGCATCTTGGTTTGTCCTGCAAAACCTCTCTCTTCATGTCCCTACCACAGATCCCAGAAGATGCTGCTTCCTCTCCTCTGCATCCCAATGGACTTGTGCTCTTACTGTCCTAGACAATCCTCCTGCAATAGACCCAGCCTTTCCCCCTCTGTCATCATCTCCAGTACTGGACTCTATAAATCTTGAAATCTCTCAGACTTGTGAATGTTAAAAATTTCCCCATCAGGGAATTCTTATTTGAAACAAATTCTCTACTGAGAAACATTCCCCATTTTGATGTGAGAACTCGCCAGGATCAGAAATGGGAGGACCTCTACTCCACCCGTACTTAAGACTGCTTTAGGGGAAAAAAAACTCCTTGCTAAACAAAGAAAGTACTTGGATCCGTGCTTATGGTGGGGCAAGGAGTTCTTTGAGCCAGGCCTGTTTTTAGAATTGATACAATGGGATGCTAAGTGCCTATAAAGGTGGGGCAACTTGTAAACTACTTAGACCTAAAAGGTGAAAACTTACTCAGAGGTTTTCTCTTAATGAAATTAGTCGACACAGCAGCATTTTTTTCTCTCTTACTAAAGAGATTATTCAGCTGTGAATTCAAAATAGCAGTCCTTTGGAAAACATCTACAGTGATTGGTAGATGTAGGGACTTAGGGGAGGTGGCATGGGAGAAAAACCCCTATATAAGAAAAAGCAGAATCTCTTGAGTATATATCCTTTTGGAGGATCTCTGATGAGGATTGCTTGGGAAGAATCTCTTGAGAGAGGCTCTGGAGAAGGGAAACTCTTGGAGGACAATCTCTAAGGAGGTCTCACTGGAGCTCTCTCTGGTGAAGTCAGCTGAGATGGAGCTGGCCTGGTGTCACTAGAATCCTTGTTTAGGCAGACCTTGTGGTGAGTGTTAAAAAACTGACTGATTTCTCTCTTAAGACTCAGGTCTAGGCCATATTGGCTTGAGGCCCTTCATAATTATTCCTTTCCTACTCTTTCTCTCTTTCTCTAGTTCCTCATATTATTAATTAAAATCTCTATAAAACCCAGTTGACTTGGGTATTTGAATAATTGGGAATATTTCCCTGGCGACCACCTTATATTTGATTTAAAAACCAAGACACTGTAGTGAAACATATTTTCTGCGGTCAAATTTACTCACCCTCCCTTATATCTATCACAATTTATATCTTCCACCATTTTAACTCACAACAGTTTAAGACCTCAACCATTTTTAAATCTCACAACTCTCAAGTTGTAGACTAATGCCTGACTTCCAATATCTTCATAATGTATGCAAATCTATGTAAAAGTACATTATGGGAGGAGATTTACATGTCATGAAAGAGTCAGGGGCAGTTGGGATTCTTCCTCTGGCGACTTATATAAGGAAGGTATATAAGGAATGTCATGTAAAATTTGACAACCATGGGACAGGTTGGGTCAGCTGAGGTTAATATTAACAGAAGAAAGGCTTGCAGTCAACCAGAGCTTTCAGAAGGAATGTCACTGAACTCCAAACAACTAAAAATGAGAAAAACTCCATCAGAAGCACAGTCTTTAGTCACCACATCCTCTTTGTTTCTATATCTAACTTGGAGAATGCTTTTTAGCAGCTCCTGAGGGTGTAAAGGTTTATGATAATGCTGATGAATGGTAACGAGAAAACCCTGAATGGGTGGAGGTTGGACCTGGTAATTGGAATGTATATTAGTCAGACTCAGTTCCTTAATAGGACTCAACCTTCATTGGATTCTAAGATGGTTATCAGTGATGGTGGTCAATGTCCAGGTGACCAGGATCAAAGGGACCTTCCTTCTCTGGTCATGGTGTAAACCTTAAAATTTCTTAGACTTATAAACGTTGGAAATTTCACCATTGGGAAATTTCATACTTGAAAAATTTCCTATTGAGAGTGGGAACTCTATTGGAATGTGAACCCCATTGGCATGGGAGGTTCCTCCTCCTCCCTTCTTAAGATTACTTTAGGACAGAAACTTTTTGCTGAACAATGGAAAGGGCTTTGACCTATGCTTAAGCATAGAACAGGAATTTCTTTGAGTCATGATTGATTTTAGAATTGATACAATGGAGATACATGGAATGACACAACCAGGTCTTGGAAATTGCAATCTCCACCCTACTCAGTCCTAACAGGATTTAGAAAGGGCTGCAGCATAGATCAAAATTTAATTATTCCAATCTCTACCCTACTCAGGGTAACAGGATTTAGGAAGGGCTGTAGCAAAAGATCAAGATTTAATTATTTGAGAATATGACCTCCAACAGACATGTGCAAAGCCACAGACCTCTGGGTGGTCCTGGGTTAAGCTAGAGCCACCATTGGCACAGGGAGACATGGACAATGATTGGTAGATGTGAGAACTGAGGGGAGGGAACTTGGGATGGTTTCCTTAAAGATAGAGGGGTCTGAGGACTGAGGGGTGGTTGGAGAGTTTTGGCTCTGAGTGGTTGGAGAGGTGCTCTGAGAAGCTTGCTCTGAAGGAAGCTGGAGGTGAGGCCCCCGAGACTGTTTCTCCATTTTGGTCACATGAGTAATAGGGACTGATCTCCTTTCTTTGCCCCAGCTATCTAAGGGCTTGGGCCTTTTGGCCCACCCTAAACAGAAGGGGTATTTAAGCCCTATTCCCTTCTCTCCCCTTTCTCTCTCCCTCTCTCTCTCTATCTCTAATTCCTTTCTTCCTCCTGTTTGTAATTAAACTCCATAAAAGGTTGACTGCTGACTTGAGTTTTCATTTAGGAATTACATAGCTGAATTCCTTGGCGACCTTAAATTAATATATATCAGTCTTTTAAAGTGATTTCCTTGTCACATTGTGGCTGACCACATGGGAGTCTAAAGAATCCTCTCAATAAACTTCTGAAATTCCTTGCCTTTTTACTATACCATCTCACCACTTAGTCCCTTTTAACAAAAAACTTGGCTTAAAGACACAGCTGCTAGAACACGTGAGTATAAAAAACTTTTTCTCTCTTCTCTTTTCTCCTTAATTTAAATTGGAATCAGCAGTTTTTCTTTTTCTTCCCTTTAATCTTAAGGGACAGCTGGGTAGCTCAGCTGATTGAGAGCCAGGCCTAGAGACAGAAGGTCCTGGGTTCAAATTGGACCTCGGATACTTCCCAGCTGTGTGACTCTGATAGGCAGAAAACAGCTGTTTTAAATCTCAGCAACAGGACCCTAAAGTCCTGGCTGGAAGAGCTGTTTCTAAGTATCCTTTCCCTTAAGAAACAACTACCTGGATTAGTGAAATTACAAAATATATATATAAAAATGAGTACTACATTCTTTGACAATTATATGGCAGCTGAAGAATTAGGGGCATTGAGGAATGAAGGATACCTCCAAATTTTTATATTAATAGGTACTGTCATTTTTGTACTCCTCAATACTATATTTAGAGATGCTAAAATAAAAAAAATTGAGGATAAAATGCAAGCCCAATTAGAAGATCTGAAATGTTTCTTACAGGATCAATGGGCAAACACCCACTCTACCAGAAACAGACCTGTTTCTGAACCTTTGAATAAGGAAATTTCCTTCCCTGAAATAGAAATGGAAAAAACCTTCCCTATAGCTGAGTTAACAGACTACTTCTCTCGTGCAGTGCAAATCTTGACTGAATTTAACCCCCAAAACCCTCCCCCTGCAATCCCAGTTTCTCATGTTCCCTCTCCTACAGAAAACCAAATTCCAATGCAAAGGAGATCTTGTCCTCCTAGAGAAACCTGTCCTTGTCAAACTGATCCACAGGTACAAAATTCAACTAGAGACCTGTTTCCTCTAAGAGAAGTACCTGAAATAGGACAGAATGGGGATGTGGTGACTTTAAGACTTTAAGACATAGGATACTGTTTACTCCCCAAGAAATAAATGAATTTACACGAAATATCCCCACATATGAACAAGATACATTTCTAGTAACAAAAAAGATGGGAGACATATTTTTTCAGTATAATCCATCTTACAAGGATGTTGAGAACTTGCTACAGGCTTGCAGTCAATCAGAGCTTTCAGAAGGAATGTCATTGAACTCCAAACAACTTAAAATAAGAAAAACTCCATCAGAAGCACAATCTTTAGTCACCACATCCCCTTTGTTTCTGTATCTAACTTGGAGAATGCTTTTTAGCAGCTCCTGAGAGTGTAAAGGTTTATGATAAGGCCCATGAATGCTAATGAGAGAATCCTGAAAGGGTGGAGGTTGGACTCTGCTCCTTCTCTAGATGAGTCTCCTGGGAGGCTGACCAGGTTTCTGCTGCCCCTAAGCTGGAGCTGCAGGTCAGGGGTATGGTTCTTCCTGGGATCACAGTCAGAGAAGGCTTCGGGGTCACCACAGCCTGAGAGCTGACCCCTGAGAGCAACCAGAGACACACAAGTAGGAGGAAACCTGCCCATCTCTCCCCTCATAGTTCCCACCTTTGCAGAGAGTGAGCAGCAGCAGATAGAGAAGAGTCAAGGCCATGGTGTAGATGTTCTGCTTCCTGAGGCCCCAGAGCTGGGCTGGGCTCCTGCAGTCTCTCTTATCCCTCCATCCAGCCTGACCCTGCCCTATCAAAGTGTTTTTACTCTTTGAGCCAGAAATACCATTCTTAGGTCTGTATCCCAAAGAAGTCAAAAGAAGTGGGAAAAGACCTATATGTGCATAAATATTTGTAGCAGCTTTTTTTGTGGTGACAAAGAATTGCAAATTGAGGTGATGCTCATCAATTGAGGGATATTTAAACAAGTTGTGGTATGTGATTGTGATGGAATATTATTATGCTATAAAAAGTGAAGTTTCAGAAAACCTAGGAAGACTTATATGAACTGATGCAGAGTGAACAGAACCGGAACATGGCACAGAATAACAACATTGTATGTAATAATGATCAACTGTGAAAGATGGCTACTCTGATCAATACCATCAATGATCTATGACAATTTCAAAGGACTCATGAAGAAAAATGCTATCCACCTCAAGAGAATGGATAAACTGAGTGCTGACTAAAGCAGATTTCTTGAACTTTATTTTTCTTGCTTTTTTTTAAATATTCCTGATATGGAAATGTTTTGCATGATTTCACATGTATAATGGGTATCACATGGCTTGCCTTCTCAATGGATGGGGAGAGACTGGAAGGAAGGAAATAACTTGAAACTCAGAATTTTTTTAAAGAATGTTAAAAACACACACACACCCCCAAAGGTCCTCATGATTTTGTAGTCAGGTAATGAGAAAGTGACATCAGTAGTCAAAGTCCTTTCTCCCCTGAGCCAACTAATACATGAGAAATGTAATAACTTTTAAGGGGAAACAAGCCTAACATGTATGGGGGAGGTATAAGATATTATGCCTACCACCATGGGTCTTCATATTGCACTCAGAAGGTTTCTCTATGGAATTCTTGAGTGATTGGTAAGCTGTATGCTCAGAAAATGGACTTTCCTGTACAGATTACATTATGAGACTTCACTCCAGTATGAATACGCTGATGTTGAGTTAGGTGTGTGCTCTGGCGGAAGACCTTCCCACATCGATTACATCCATAAGGCTTCTCTCCAGTATGAATCCTCTGATGCCGAGTAAGTTCTGTGCTCAGTCGGAAAGCCTTCCCACACTCATTACATCCATAAGGTTTCTCTCCAGTGTGGATTCTCTGATGTCGAGTAAGTTCTGTACTCAGTCGGAAGGCCTTCCCACATTCGTTACAGTCATAAGGTTTCTCTCCAGTGTGAATCCTATGATGGACAGTAAGATGGCCCCTCTGCCTGAAGGCCTTCCCACATTCAGTACATGTGTGAGGCTTCTCTCCAGTATGAATACGCAGATGTTGAGTAAGCTGTGTTCTCACTCGGAAGACCTTCCCACATTCCTTACATCCATAAGGTTTCTCTCCAGTATGAATTCTCTGATGTTGAGTAAACTGGTCTTTCTGGTAGAAGGCCTTCCCACACTCGTTACATTCATGAGGTTTTTCTCCAGTATGAATTCTCTGGTGTCTGGTGAGTTGTCCTCTACGGCGAAAGGTCTTCCCACATTCATTACATCCATAGGGTTTTTCTCCAGTACGAATCCTCTGATGTCTTGAAAATGATCCTCTTGGGCAAAAGGCTTTCTCACATTCATGACATCCATAAGATTTATGTTGAGTAAGCTGAGTACTCCAGAGGAAGACATTTCCACAAACATGGCATACTAACGGTTTCTTATCAGTATAACTCCTTTGATGGGCAGTAACAGAAAAGCTGTGATTGAGAGGCATCACACATTCACCATATTCATAAGGTTGCACTCCAGTGTGAATGCTCTGATGTTCCATAAATTGAATACTCTGTGGAGAAATTTCCCGAAATTCATTACAGGTAATGGTTTTCTCTTCGATATCATTTGCTTCAGTGGAATGAATGAATTGACTGAGGTTGACAGTTCTCTCACAGTCATTATAGTCATTAGGTTGCTTTGCAGCAAATAGCTTATGATACTCAATAAAATCTGGTTTAGAAATGAAGGATTCCCCACATTCATTATACTTGGAAATTATCTCTTCTGAGCAGATTCTTGTACACTGACTCAGATCTGAAGACACAAGGAAGTTCATTCCAAGTGCATCACATCTGTAAAGATTCTCTTCTGTAGATATTCTTGGTTTTGAAAAAAGCATTAGTTCTAGCCTGAGGCTTTGGCCACAATCATAACCTCTCACACTATTAAGAGTCTTCATATGGAAATGCTTCTCTTCACTCTTCTGCTTGAATCTATTCTGTGATGAATGCTCCATAGAAATAACCAGCTCTGGAGGTAACTCCTTGGTTTCAGGCCCAGACTCCTCATCTGAAAAGATAAAGAAAATGGAAAAATCACTTCTAGCCATGTGCTAAATAAATAGTTAGTCCTCTTTTGTCTTTCTGAGACAAGAAGAAACTAGGTGCTGGGCCTAGAATAATGAAGGCTTGAGTTCCAATCCAGCCTCAGACACTTAGTAGTTGGGGATGACCCTGGGCAAGTCACTTAATTGCTGCCTTCCTCAGTTTCATGTAAAATAGGGGTCATAATAGTGCCCATATGTCTGGATTGTGGAGCCAATCAAATAAGATGATATTTAGCACAGCACCTGACAAGTAACAGACGTTTAGTAAATGCTCGTTCCAATCCAAACAATAATTATTACCACCATTTAAAGAACAGAATTAATGATACCTAGTTGGTATAATCACTCGTGGATTTTAGATGCTTCCACACTGATCCTCAAATTTGTCTTGGGAGGTAAAGAGGAGAGTTGTTATTAAAAGTTTCTACTCCTACTCTCTGGCTCAGAATAACTTACTGATTTGCCCATGGTCACACAATTAATTAGTAGCAGAGGCAGAACAAATACAGGGCAGTGTACTGACCTCCATCCTTCTGGCCACACCTCAATGCTGCCCTACCATGGAGTTAGCTCACAGGAAATATGCCAGGAGAGGCAGATGACTGTCATGTGGGGAGAACCTGGTGAAGAGGACTGCATTAAGGAAGGGGTGGGGGGGTTCATTGGCTTCCCCCTCAGATTCTAGGTCTTCTCTCTGCTTAGAACACGAAAGGACGTTCAATTAGAGGCTCATTCAGCCTGTTTCTTTCCCATGTGTATGGGGGCTCAGCACATATATGATGCATATTTTTAAACCCTTACTCTCTGTCCTATTAACAAATCAAAGACAGAAGGGCGAGGGTTAGGCAAATGGGATCAAGTGATTTTCCCAGGGTCATACAGCTAGAAGTATCAGCATATGATATATTAATGCACAATCAGACAGTCTGTGTCAAGAGACAGATTAGAGCCTAATTGAGACTTTATGGATACAGAGCAAGGATGGAGGATGAACAAACCAGGCCTTCCTGTAGTAGGGGGTAGGCTTTTCTGCTCATGTACCCTTTTATCAACCTTGTATTTAACAACCTTGGGTTGTTTTGTGTATATCCTAGGTCTATTCACTATGTACCTACTTAGCCGTGGGCATGTTTCCTCCAAAAGTACAGAAGTCTCTGGAGAGTAGAGATTGTTTCACTGTTTGTCCTTATGTTCCCCAGCACCCATCATAGATGCTCAATTAAAAGGGGCAGCAATCAATGGAGTCAGTCCTACTCGAACATTTTTTTAAAAGTTCAAATTTATTTCAATATGACTGATATATTAGTGAATATTCGGAGTTTAACTCAAATTTCCCATTTGCCTATGCAAGATTTTGTCCACAAGGAACAGTGAGAATGCAGAAAAACAACCCCACTTCATAGCAGCAAGCCACAGTCATCCAATATGCTAGTTCAATAGAAGCTGCAGGTGGAGAAGAGCTGGTCTTCACCCACAAACTCTGTCCCCTCCCACATGCACTGAAGTCCAAGCCCACTGAAGCGGCTGACTATGCCAACATGGGTCCAGCAGGAGCCAGTGTGTGGGCTTGCAACCTCAGGCAGTAGCAATACTGGCTATAATATTTATGCCATCAGAAGTCCCTTTTTGTCAGTGTTGAGTGCTGTGCACCAACCCCCTTTTGCCATTAGCCCTGTAGTTCTTCTTACTGGGCGATTTTGCATCGCACAGCAACTTTCAGAAATGCATAGGCTGAGTTGGAGCCAAACTGAATGGCCTTCCCCCACCTCCATGTTGCCGGTGAATTCAACAAATATTCAGCTTAGATGGTGGACTGCTACCAGGTTGAATTGACATGAAATTTTTCCCCACCAGCTTCTTTTGTTATTCTCTTTACACTGGTCTTCTTGGCTTAAATGTCATGATTAAATTCCCTTTTGCTTTTTAAGATGACCTCCATTCCCTCTTTGGTTGGGAATTTCTTCCCTGGCCATAGCTGTGAAAGGGGCCTTATTGTATCCACTGCTTTTTCCCCCTCTTTTGAATGTGAATCTGTCTTCTCAGTCAAGATCCAGGCCATTTTCTTCAGAGTTCTTGTCAAAGCGGGAAGTTTCTCCAGGGGTTTGTGTTCCAGGAGTTGGACTGTTTTTACAGGAGGGCAAATGGCTGAAGTGCGTAAGATAGGAGAGAACACCTTGCTGCTGCTTCTGCTGCTGCTACTGCTGAGCAGACCCAAATGAAGGACAACTATGAGACTTGACAGATCTGTCTGGAGTGCCAGAGATGTATGTTACAGAGATAGCCAAAGAGGCAGCTGCAGCTGAAGTCCCTAAACGGTGGCCCCCACCACACTTCCGGAAGGGGCACCTCTTTCATTGGTGGCCAGTGAGAGGTGCACTGTATATGGCAGCACCACAAACCGTGGCGTCACTCACATACAGTACTACTTCTAGTGACATAACCCTTTGTATGGCGCCTTAGAACGAGGGGCCGTACAAATGGCTGCACAATGGAAGACATCAGCATGGTGAGCAGCGATCTGGGGAGAGGATTCCACACTGTGTATACTGCTGCCGGGTTAGGGTTAGGTTTTATAGTCCGGCCCTCCAACAATCTGAGGGACTGTGTAAAAAGCTTGAGGACCCTTGCTCTAGGCCAAGGAATCTGACTCCCATTTCTGGCAAAAGTTCAGCATACATTCTGAAAGAAGCAGCAAGAACCTGGACAGACTACCAATAGTGGGAATCACATAGAGATCCGTATTTCCTCATTTTGCTGAACCACCATGGTCTAGGAGAACTACATCTACCAAGCAGGACTTACCAAAATAAAGACTGTTGGCACATGTGATGACAGGACCTGAGATGATCTAACACTGAGGGTACCTGACCAATCAAATCCCAGAAGTCATAGGACTAAACTGATAAAGAATTCAAGGAAAATAATAGAAAGTCTTCTTGTTCTTTAATACGAAACCACCACCTCCTCACTCAGGCATTTTCATTGACTGCCCTTCATACCTAAAATGCTCTGCCTCCTGGCTTCCTTAGCTTTCTTGAAGTCCCAGCTAAAACCCCACCTTCCTGTTCTCCATAATTCTGGTGCCTTCTGATTGTCTCCAGTTCATCTCCTCTATAGCTTGTTTGTCTACATGTTATTTCCATCCAACAGTGAGTTCCTTGAGTCTTTTGCCTTTCTTTGTAGTTTCAGGGTCTGGAATATAGCAGCTGCTTAACAAATGTTTACTAACTGATACGTGTTTGACATGAAAAATCAACAAAGGTGACTGAGAGGTGGTCAGCCAGGGAGCAACATCAGGAAAGAGCAGTGTCATTAAAACCGAGTGAGGAGGCAGTTGTTGACAGTGTCAAAGGCTACATAGAAGTCAAGGAGGAAGAGGATTGAGAAACAACCATCAGATTCAACATCAAGAATATCATGGACTAAATAAGGTCACCAATCAGAAGCCAGAACCTTTGAGAATCCAAGTACCAGAAAGAAAAGAAGGTGGCTTCACTAAGAAGTACCCAACTTGGGCTTTCCCTCGAGTTATCACCTGTACATTTTCTCTGGCAGGTTGTAATGGTTTCATGGAATCTTCTCTTGACTTCTTGAAATAAAGAACTCAGTTTTTTGTTTCAAAATGTTCTTCTGGAAACCTCACGGTTCTTCAGATTTTCCTCAGCTTTCCATAATCGTCAAAGGCCCAGAAAAAAGGGTTCTCACTACCTAGCCACTCAGAATCAGCCAAAGACCTCAAATTCACTGATGAAATCTAGCCAGTACCCATTTCTACTGCTAGGGGAATCAAAGTCATTCTTCCAGAACCATAAACCTATAGCTGTGAAGGAACAACATTCTTTGAGTGAAGGTTACTGAATCCACAAGTTGGCTTTTGCTATGTTATCACATCATTCTCTCATTTTGTATTATGATTTTAACATCGACATTCATGAACTGAAAATTTCAATATACAAAGAATAGAAAGACTGCATTTGAGAATGCAAATCTCCAGTATGAATAGCTTAGTTTTTTGTTTTTGCTTTTTTAAACTCTTACCTTCTGTCTTAGAATTGTTGGTGGTATTGGGTCCAAGACAGAAGAGTGGTAAGGGCTAGGTAACCGAGGATGACGATTGTCTTTGTGCATTTTTGTGCACAAAGACACCTGTGCTTGAAGATTTAAGTGGAAGAGTCGATGCACAGAGACAGTCCCGCTCTCTCGGCGTTGGAAGCCTGGGTCCAGTGGCACGAAAAGTCATTACACCTGGAGACTTCCTCAGTTGCACTGGATGGCCCTGTTGTCTTTTGTGCTCCAACACGCCCGAGCACTCCACAGTGCTTTGCTGTGTCGCCCTCTCAGCTATTGAACCTTCTTGTTGGTTTCTTCCGCCTGTTCCGCAGAAGCAGTCCTCACATGCTGGGTCAGCAAAGCCCTGGTTCACCAGGGGTCCATGACGACCCGATGGCTACCCTCACAAGGCTTAACTGGCCTGGCGAAGCCATTGCCTGGGGTGTGGCCGCTGCCGCATGCTAGCAGCTACTGGGAGCCACACGTGAGAGCTGGGTGTCAGGTGGGGGTCAGAGGCTGGAGAGCTGCCCTAGGAGGGCACGACAAGCCCTCCATACCAAAGATATTACTCCTCCTTGAGCACCCCATACCCTGGGTCATAGTGTCTGAGGTCACATTTGAACCTAGGACCTTCTGTCTCCAGGACTGGTACTCTATCCATTGAGTCACCCAACTGCCCCTGAACAGCTTGTTTTTAAAATATAGGTTAACTGAAACATACAAGGCTACAGACCTTACAAAAAATAAAGGTCTTCTCGTGTAACAACATAGTTATAGCAAAGAAAAACATGTTCACACATTGGCTCTGCCCAACAACATACAACAGATATCTTATTCAGCACATCCCCTCTCTGCCACGGTCTTCAAGCTTCTAAAGTCAATTGGTCATTTCACTGATCAGTTTTTAGGTCTTTCCAAAGCTCTTTCCCATATTTTCTCTCAGGCCACTTGAGATGGGGTCTGATCTGAGCAAAGTAACTGGGAAATGCCTCACAATTCTTGGAAGTTAAGCCTCTAAGCAAAATGCTGACTAAAAGGTACTCTTCCACCCATATGTCTCCCATGAACACATCAAAATTAAGATTCCTTGAAAAATGTGAAATAATCAAGTTTGATGACCCTAATAAGTTGTCTGGTGAGACACACAAGAGAGATACAAATCCCACCCCCAAATATTTATCTTCTTTACAAGTGTCATAAAGAAGCTCCAGCACTGGGTCCAAGGTGAAGGATTCCCTGGAGGGGAGGATAAGTTCCTTTAGGGCCATATATAAGAGCTCCTACACATGGAAGCCACTGTGCTAACTGCATCTAGCCCCCTCCCTTCAAGCCTGCACAGATATTTAGATTAGATCTGGAATCACTCCAAAGGGTGGTGCAGCCATTACAGTGAAGAACCATGGAGATGAAGAACACTCTTTGCCTAATGTTAAGTTAGAAGGGCTTACAGAGCTTGGCCATCACACTTGCATGTATGTATGTATGTATACACACTTGCAAGGCTATATATACATGTGTGTGTGTGTGTGTAGTTCCATGTATACACAAAGGCTCCTCCATACACCTCTTAGAAAGACACTGCATGTAGGGAAATGGATGAATCACTGAGCCCAGAATTGAACATGACCTAGCACATGGGTTTTTTTCCTCTTCCTAATCAAATATATAACAATAATAATAACAGTATGTTTAAAGTATTTTTTAAAAATAAGTGGAAACCAAGTCAGTGCAAATTGGAGGAATGGCCAAATGGTGGCACCAAATATAACAGAATATTATTTCATGCCATGAGAAATGAACGTGAGGAATTCAAATATGAGTAGACATTGCTGCCGAGTATTCAAAACTGGAATTGAACTAACACAATAACATCCACATTCTAGGCCTGCCTTCTGGATCAGGAGGTCTTAACCTGGGGCCAGCGAGATTCATTTTTTTCATATTTCAAAATAGTTTCCTTTGTATCCTATAGAGGTTAATTTATTCATTCAGCACCATGATTCTCAGAAGTGTGACAAGGAAATCACTTTTAAAAGACTGATATATATTAATTTAAGGTCGCCAAGGAATTCAGCTATGTAATTCCTAAATGAAAACTCAAGTCAGCCGTCAACCTTTTATAGAGTTTAATTACAGACAGGAGGAAGAAAGGAATTAGAGAGAGAGAGAGAGAGAGAGAGAGAGAGCGAGAGAGAGAGAGAGAGAGAGAGAGAGAGAGGAGAGAAGGGAATAGGGCTTAAATACCCCCTCTGTTTAGGCTGGGCCAAAAGGCCCAAGCCCTTAGATAGCTGGGGCAAAGAAAAGAGATCAGTCCCTATTACTCACGTGACCAAAATGAAGAAAGTCTCAGAGGCCCCCACCTTCAGCTTCCTTCAGAGCAAGCTTCTCAGAGCACCTCTCCAACCACTCAGAGCCAAAACTCTCCAACCACCCCCCAGTCCTCAGACCCCTCTATCTTTAAGGAAACCATCCAAGTTCCCTCCCCTCAGTTCTCACATCTACCAATCACTGTCCATCATTTTCCCTGTGCCAATGGTGGCTCTAGCTTAACCCAGGACCGCCCAGAGGTCTGGGCTTTGCACATGTCTGTTGGAGGTCATATTCTCAAATAATTAAATTTTGATCTATGCTGCAGCCCTTCCTAAATCCTGTTAGGACTGAGTGGGGTGGAAATTGTATTTTCCAAGACCTGATTCTGTCATTCCAAGTATCTCTATTGTATCAATTCTAAAATCAATCATGACTCAAAGAAATTCCTGTTCTGTGCTTAAGCATAGGTCAAAGCCCTTTCCATTGTTCAGCAAAAGGTTTCTGTCCTAAAGTAAACTTAAGAAAGGAGGAGAAGGAACCTCCCATGCCAATGGGGTTCACATTCCAATACACTATCAGTAAGAAATTTTCCAAGTATGAAATTTCCCAATGGTGAAATTTCCAACATTTATAAGTCTAAGAAATTTTAAGGTTTACAATCCCCCCTGATGATCATTGGGAGACTAGTCTCCCCATTGATCATTTAACATAATCATTTTGTAGTTCTAAATTCACTTCTAACTAAAGATATACACAGTATTCAATTTTCTAAGAGAAATTAGAATAGTGAGAGAGGAAATAGAAAAGAAAAGAAAGCAAAACCAATGTTTGCTAGGCGCATTGACAGAAAGCCAAATTAGGGGCAGTCCCTTTTGGCATAAATGTGTACAGTTACAATAAATGTTCAATCAAAAGTTCAGTCCAATCAATCACATCCAAAGTTCATTCTTGATTTTCTTGATGAAGTGTAGGGTTTCAGCATCTTTCTGCAACAGTTCATTCTCTGGATATAAAAGTTTCAAGCTTCTTTCTTGAAGATCTTTTCTCAAACAGAATCAAAATCTTTGAATTTTTTTATAAAAGTAAAATCTTAAACAAAATTCTTGGATTTTTATAAAAATACAATCTCAAACAAAAAAAAATTCAAAAATTCTTAGATTTTAAATTAAAATACAATCCCCCCTGAAGTTAGTATTAAAAAAATATATCAAGTTTAGCTCAGAATGCAATGTTCAGTTATGGGGGTGTATGTGTCAATTATCAAAAGAATAGAAAAATAATCAAAAACATAAGAAAAATTCAAAATAGACCTTGTATAGGTCCAGTTTAAAGTAATTTCTATCCCACAAGTATGTAGGACAGAATGCAGTAATATTTCACTTAGCCATTTGTAGCCAAGACTACAGGAAGTTGCCATAATATAAGAAGAAAAGAATTAGAATTCTATTTTAATGGGGAAATGTCATTCCCTCGTCTGATTTTATTTTCCTCAGGGATATAGGGAGCCAGCATGATAGTCAAGCTTTGTACTTGTTTGAGTACTTCGAAAAGAGTGTAGATACAAGGAAGTCCTACGACTTAAACATAAGTTAAGCATCGCAACCTCGAGTCTCACTTTAATATTTCTTGTGTGCTCTATTGGCACTATTCAGGTTTAGTCTGTGCTCCTTGTTTTTATCCCTTTTCCTGGAATCAGACACAAACATTAATCACAGTCCTAGAATATTTTATCAATAAATGGCAGGTTCCCATAGTTTAAAGCTTTTAGGCATATATTGATATTATAGCAAGAGTATATATATTAACTTGTATTACTGCAGGGAAAAATAATATTAATATTAATTATGTGTACCTTCAGTACAAAAAATGAGAAAAAAATCAAATATTCTGATCAAAAAATAAAAGAAATAAGAAAAAATAAGAAAAAAATCAGTAATTCAATATATTCTTGAAAAAAAAACAGCATCCATTGGCCTATGGATTATTATCTCCAATTCATATGATAAGATAGAGTCACAATTCATATGATAGGATAGAGTCAATCAGTCTCAGCAGAAGATGCTTTCTTCACATGTGAGCAGTGAATCCAAGAGTCTCTTTCTCCAATCTTTATAGATGTTGGAGTAGTTAATAATATTTGGAATGGTCCTTCCCATGAAGGTTGAGTTGCTCCAGTTCGCTTGAAATTCTTGATATAAACTTTATCTCCTGGGTTCAGGTCATGCAGAGAAAAGTCTAATGGTCTGGCTTGTACTGCAGCTCCGGATTCATGAAGTTCACGTAGTTTGTGCTGTAACTCCTGTATATAGGAAGCAATAGTAATATCTCCCCCTAATAGCGATGTATAAGCCGGGGAGAAAGGCTTAGCCTGTATAGGCGGATGTCCAAAAAGCATCTCAAATGGTGAAATATGTAAGTCTCCTCTAGGCCTGCTTCTAAGATAAAATAGGGCCAGAGGGAGAATTTCAGGCCATTTTAAATCGGTCTCAGTGCATAATTTGCCAATCACGGTCTTAAGTTCTTTATTCATCCTCTCCACTTGGCCTGAGCTCTGGGGGTGATATGGAACATGGAATTTTGGAGTTATCCCCAAGCAAGAATATATTTGATTTAAGACAGAATTGGTAAAATGACTCCCTCTATTGGAGTCAATACGTGCTGGTAGGCCAAAACGAGGAAGCCAACAGTGACCCATGACATAAGAAAAGGTAAACAACTCCTGGGTAAGAGGAACATCTCTAAAACATTTGTTATTCATAAAAGTTTTATCAAGAACAAATTGCTGGGGGTAGCTGGGTGGCTCAGTGGATTGAGAGCCAGGCCCAAAGATGGGAGGTCCTAGGTTCCAATCTTGCCTTAGACACTTCCTAGCTGTGTGACCCTGGGCAAGTCACTTCACCACCATAGTGTAGCCCTTACCACTCTTCTGCCTTAGAACCAATACACAGTATTAATTCTAAGACAGAAGGTAAGGATGTATGTTTGTTTGTTTGAAATAAATTGCTTCATGCTGAATGAAGGATACACTCAAGCTGAAATTCTACTCAAAGCCATTCTAGCTAATACTGTGAGGTTAAGGAAACTCTGTATTCCAGCAAAATTCTTCTTTGTCCAGGTTTTTGTCCATTATAGGCATTCATGCTATTGGGCTAGCTGCCCATTCAGACAATCCTCCGTACAGTAGCTTCCTTCAGCTATATTGGTAGGTATTTTTTTTTCCTAATTGTGGGTCATCTGATATTACTTCCATAAGTTTTCTTCAGAGTATGAATTCTCAAGGGTAGGCTAAACAGTCTCTACAGGTCTTCCCACAGCCATCACATTCATAAGGTTTCTTCTGGTATGAATTCTCTGATGTTGAGTAAATTCTGTGCTCAGGTGGAACCCTTTCTACATAGATTCTTCACAAGGTTCCTCTCTAGTAGGAAATGCTTAAATAAGGTGACCTTTAAGGGTGAAACCTTCCCAAAGTCATCACATTTATAAGGTTTCTAATAAGAATTATCTGATATACAGTAAATTTTGTGTTCATATGGGAGCCTTCCTAGATTTTTATAAGATTTCTCTGTGGTATAAATTCTCTGATGTTCAGTAATCTGCCGTTTGAGGCCAAAGAGCTTGCCAATTCACTAAATTAACAAAGTTTCATTCCAGTATCACTTTTCTCAAGCTGAAGGCAATCTCTCAAATGAAAGACCTTCCCATATTTGTTCATAACATTTCTCTCCCATATGAATATTCTGATGTCTAATAAGATTTCTATTGAAATAAAAGGCCCAACATCCTCTTTAGTCTTTATGTCTCTCCCCTATGAATTCATGTTGAAATAAAATGAGTTCAAAAGGAAAGCCTTCTCATACTGATTACATTTTGCAGGTTTCTCTCCAGTATTTGGATTATATGGTATCAGGTATGCTTTTTGTTCAAACATAACAAAACTCAATTCAACCCAATATGACTCTCTGATGTTAAAAGTGTCCTCTCTAGCTGAAGGCCCTCTCATATTCATTACATCCATATGTTTTCTCTCCAGTATGAATTTTCTCATTCATACTGTTCTCTTTAAAGACCTCATACTGATTAGAACTGTAAGTTTTCTTTCCAGGATGAACATGCTGTTGTTCAGCAGGCTGTCTTCTCCTACTCAAGGCCTTCCCAACTTGATTACATTCATAAGGTTTCTCTCCAGTATGAATTCTCTGGTGTCTTGTATACTCTTTGCTGAGGCGGAAGGCCTTTCCACATTCTTTACATTCATAAGGTTTCTCTCCAGTATGAATTCTCTGATGCATCATAAGATGTGTACTGTGGCCAAAAGCCTTCCCACATTCATTACATTTATAAGGTTTCTCCCCATTATGAATTCTCTGATGTTGAATAAGGCGATGTCTCAGGCGGAAGACCTTCCCACATTCTTTACATTCATAAGGCTCCTTTCCAGTATGACTTCTCTGATGCTGAATAAGGTGATCTTTTAAGCGGAAAGCCTTCCCACAGTCATTACATTCATAAGGTTTCTCTCCAGTATGAATTCTATGATGTCCAATAAGATGTCCTTTCCGGCTGAATGCCCTCCCACATTCTGTACATTCATAAGGTTTCTCTCCAGTATGAATCCTTTGATGTCGAGTAAGATGTCCTCTCCGGCTAAAAGCCTTCCCACATTCATTGCACTCATAAGGTTTCTCCCCAGTGTGAGTTGTGTGATGTTGAATAAGATGTCCTCTCCCACCAAAGGCCTTCCCACATTCATTGCACTCATAAGGTTTCTCTCCAGTATGAATAGTCTGATGTCGAGTAAGTTGATCTCTCCCACTGAAGGCCTTCCCACATACATTACATTCATAAGGTTTCTCTCCAGTATGGATTCTTTGGTGTCGTGTACAATCTTTGCTCATACGGAAGGCCTTCCCACACTGATTGCATTTATAAGGCTTCTCTCCAGTATGAATTCTCTGATGTTGAGTAAGATCTGTTCTTATACAGAAAGCCTTCCCACACTCATTACACTTATAAGGTTTTTCTCCAGTATGAACTCTTTGATGTACAGTAAGCTGGTTCCTGCGGCCAAAAGTCTTCCCACATTCTTTACACTCATAAGGTTTCTCCCCAGTATAAATTCTCTGATAAGAACTTAAAGATGAACTGGGGGTTAAAGGCTTTCCACATTTATTATGTTCATAAAGTTTGTCTCCAGTGTGAACTCTCTGGTGTTCAATCGATTGTGTGTTTGAGGGGAAAGTATTCCCAAATTCATCATATTTAGGGGTTTTCTCTTCAATGTCACTTGGAGGATTTACATTAATGGGTGGGCTGAGTTTGATGATCTTCCTACATTCCTTATGCTCATGAGATAGCTGTCCAGAATATAACATAAAATCAGATTTAGAATTGAAGGGATCCCCACAATTATTGTACCTAGAAGACATTTCCTTTGAGTTGATTCTATTATATTCTGTATCACATCTGTGGAAATTCTTTTCCATAGATACTCTCTGGTGTGGGAAAAGCTTTGGTTCTGGCCTGCAGCTTTGGCCATCATCATGATATTCCTGGCCCCTCACTACTGGCTGAGGATTTCTCTCCTCAGTGCACTGGTGCCCCCCTAATCTGGCCCATGCCCAGACTTCTTTCCAGCTGGAGTCATGCCTCCTGAATCTGTCCTGGCCCGATGACTTCTCCACAGAAATGTTCAGCTCTGGGGGTGACTCCTTGATTTCAAGCCTCACCTCCCCATCTGAAAGAAATAAAGAAAATGGAAACATCACCTGGACCCAGCTGCCATTACTGAGCCATCCTCCTTTGTGGCTCTTCCTGCATCAACTACTGAAAAGCTTTAAAGGGTAGAAAAAATAGTGGGGCCTCTCTTATGTCTGTCAGATTATGCGTAGTTTATGAAAAGCTTTCCCCCCTAGTCCACACAACTTTGGGAGGGGCAGAGCTGGGCAGGCAGCTAGCACAGTAAATAAAAAACCTGAGGCTCAGAACAATTCAGTGTTTTGCCCACAGTCACACAACTAATTAGTAGCAGAGGTAGAATGCAATCCTGGGAAGTCTCCTGATCTCCATCCTCCTGGTCTTCTTGCCACACCTCACTGCCAGGGCCAGGGGGTCAGCTCACAGGATCTGGAAATATGCCAGCAGAGACCAGATGACCACCACATGGGAAGAACCTAGAGAGGAGGCCTGCATTAAGGGGGAGGGGCTCACTGGCTTCCCCCTCAGTGTCCTTGCAAATCTCAGATTCTAGATCTTCTTTCTGCTTCGAGGATGATAGGAGTAAACACTGTTAATGGCTCATTCAGCCTGTTTCTTTCGCATGTGGATGGGGACTCAGGAAGGACATGATATTTGAAGGCACGACCATAGGCTATTGGTCTGTTTTAAGAGACACAGATTAGAGCTTAATTGAGTCGATGGATACAGAGTAAGAATGAAGCCGGCAGTGTCAAAGAAGGCCTCCCTGAATGGAACAAGAAAATGCAACTTCATCTTCAGTCTCCAGGACTCATGGCTTATTAACTGCACTGAGCACAGGTCCAAGGCCTCCAAAGTTCTTTTTCTCTAATGGTGTTGTTTGAGCACATTTGCCTCTGCAATTGTTCAGAGAGGGAATTCTGTTTCTCTGTCCATTCTGTCATTTCTTGTAATATTCCATGGCATTGCTATACCATCATTGACTAAATGCCTTTCCCCAAGGGCTGATTACTGAACTTCCAATTGTGGGCTGCCTCTAAAGAGCTGCATTAAATATTTTTGGTCCACCTGAGACTTTTCTTCTTTCTTTGGTCTTCTTCAGGACAGGCCTAGTAGTCAAGTCAATCTGGCATTTACTAAGCACTTCCTCTCTGCCAGGACAGTCCCTGCCCTCAAGGAGCTCACAATCTAATGACTGCATCCCTGATTCAAAGTTTGGTGTTTTGGAGGCACAGCTCCAAATTACTTTCTAGAATGGCTGTACCAATCCACAGCACCACCAAGCAATAATGTTTTCCCACAGCCCCTCTCACATTCATCACTTGGCTCTTGTCATCTTTGCCTGTTCAGTCCAATGGGTGTGAGGCAGACCCTCAAGGTGGCTTTAATTCCACTTCTTCTTGATTATAGTGATTTAGAACCTGCCTTTGATCCAATAGCCTTTGAGAAATTATCAACAAAGAATGGTTCCTGGCTTTCTAAGTTTCAATCAAATCCTTACATATCTTGGATACTGAAGTACAGAACTTTATGGAAAGGGTTTTGTTTTCTCAGTACCAGTTTCCCTTCAAACTGTAATAACATTAGATTAGATTTGTATGTAAACTTTGACATTTTTTGTCCATGTTATCTACTCTGGCCCTATTATTTGTTAGACCATGAACTAACTCTTCCCCTATCTATTAATCTTGAGAGGTTGCTCCTTCTTGACTCTTCTGCTTTACTTATGACAGCTTTTGTAGCTTAGTCATGTGCCTACTTACAAGCGGCATTCCCCTGATTATTATAGCAGAATAAGCACAGGTCACTTGGGAAAGTTAATTTTGTATATTGGTTACAACATCCATCACCTTATTTGCTTTCTCCATTAAATGTTTTAGTGGAGATCAGGGCATTTTCTAAATATGTTTTATCTAAATATTTTAACTAATGTATAATTGGAAACCTGTTATCCTTAAAAAAAAAAAAAAGAACTACATTTCCCAGAAGCCCACTGATTTCCTGTTGTTATGTACTTCCTGTAGACGGGGGATATTAGGCAATGACGTGAAGGGTCCCACCTCTTTACTTCCTGTCCTGAGCTTGATGGTGGTAAGGCGGGTGTTTGAACTGGCTGATCAGTCATGGGTATTTGGTCTTTATTTTGTATCTTCTTTATTCCTTGATTTCTAATATTTAATAAATCTCCTAAAATAAAATATTTTTTTATTATTAAGATCTAACTTTTAACTTTTACATTGATGGCGACCACTAGTCAGAGAAAAACATCTCAATTTTTTAAGATAGCCTAGATAAAAAAAATTTTTAAGCTAAGTTTCTCCTGCCAAGGCTTTTTTGCCCACCCCACCCACCCTCACAAACCCTGAACTCTCTTTGGAGCTGCTGCCTTTTTCTTCAATCCCTATTTTTTGCCTGGTCACCCTCCCTACGGGCCTGGCTGTTTTAAGTTTGAGGTCTTTTGCCCGTCTGTTTGAGCCCATGTTCGTGTTCCTAGTACCTTGCTGCTGACTCTGGCATTGCTGATACTGCTTCCTCCTGACCTTCTTGACCCAGATTACACATCCAGCTCCAGCCCCAGGTGCCAGGTTGCTGGTAGCTGCCACTACAACTTCAGAATCACAAACCAATTGGTAAAAACTGGGGTGTTCTTTCCTTAGGCAACAATTAGCCTCCATGTGGCTGGGGACCTTGGGGGGGGTGGGGCAGGGGAAGAAGGGAATTAGTCTTCCAAACAGGAAGTTGATTAAAAGCATGGCATAATCTATGAAAGAACAGTGCATTACCTATTTCAAACAGCTTCCAGCTTTAGGATGTTTTTTCATGAATGCGCTGATCCTTTCACTTATCTTGCCTGAGCTTGAGAAGAGAAATTCATCTCCCAGCAACTCTTTGCCATTTGGCCTGCCCGGTTTGAGATTCCAAAGCCCATGTTCTCCCTCACTATGGGAGATCCCACATTGTTGATAACAGGGATCTGAATTTTAGAAAAAGGAACTTTAAAGGATCTGGAGGTGAAATTTTAAGCCTTTTCAGACTCTATCTGGGTTTTTTTTTTAATGAAAGTCTCTGTATCTGCTTGTATTTTGCTGATTATTTTGTTTAATATTTAATTTTGTTGGGAGCAGCTGGGTAGCTCAGTAGCTCAGCCAGGCCCAGAGACAGGAGGTCCTGGGTTCAAATCTGATCTCAAACACTTCCTATCTGTGTGACCCTGGGCAAGTCACTTGACCCCCATTGTCTAGCCCTTACCAATCTTCTGCCTTAGAAACAATACACAGTTTTGATTCTAAGATGGAAGGTAAGGGTTAAAAAAAAAAGATTTAATTTTGTTGTTTTAAGTTCATATATAAATGTATTCAATACTATTTTGTTACACTGAATGTTTAACGTACTGGGTTTTAACTACTGTTATATTCTGTTACCTTTCCCCTATAAATATACTGAACAAATATTACTGAATAAGTCCATGTTTTAAAAAAAAACCAGCTATTTCTTCTATTTAGGCTTTGTAAATTGTCACATAGATAATGATGGATGGATTTCAAAAAAACTGGTTAAATTGTGTGCGACCTTTGGAGAATTTAATGAGCTAAGAATTTAAATGGTAATTCGAAGGGGTCTTCAGAAATAATTGTAGTAACTAGTAGTTTCTGAATGGATGATTTTATATATAAAATAAAGAATGTTATATCAAAGGTATAGAAACAAAGACACGTTCCTACCAAGGTGCTTCTATGAATCAGGAAGGCAAAAAAGAGGTCCTGCAAAACTTCGGTTTAATTTACTTCCAACAGAACAATCTAGATTTCTTGATGTTCTAGACTCAAATAGTTTTACTTTGTTTAAAAATATATTTGCCAAGGTTGAAAGATTTGCTATGCCCGTAAAAATTGTGACAAATATCCATCAGTTCATAGGTTTTGGTTTTTTTTTTTTAGTCATACAGCAACTTATATGAAATATGACAGTGGGTTTGTTTGCTATTGTACTTAACTGGGCTGTTGTGAATTTGGGGGACTTTGGTACTTCTTCAAATGTGCATCACCTACTGTATTACTGTTTTATTTTGGAAATTGTTTGTAATCACACAGTGGTTAAGTTAAAAAGGAAATGGATCTCATTTTTGAGTGAGAAAGCTTTGTAGTCTACTTTTCCTTAGCTGACAGTGTATCAATGATTATAAGCTATATATTTTTGAATTTTAAAACTTTTATTACTGTTTTTGCTTGTATGTGCAATATTCTATTTCAGTTTTATTTGTTCTCTCCTTTTTGTATTTGAAGCACATGTCACCAGTATTGAGTTTTTCTTTAACTTTTTTGATTTTGCAGTAATGTTATAAATATATTTGCTATATGTCAATGCATACCCCAAATGCTTTAGAATATAAAAATTATGCCATTGATTGTTTTAAAAAAATTTATGGGACTTTGCTTAATGATTCTCTCTGATTCCAGAAGGGAATACAAAAAGAGCCACTGTACAGTGCCAAAGAACCACAAAGCTACTTGCATAGTGCCAATTGAGCACAAGATCAAGGAGACCAAATCAATTCTACATGGTTTGATGACATTCTGCGCAAAGAGCACAAGGACTTGATCATGTGTGAGACTCGAAGTTGTGGTGCTTGACATATGTTAAGATGCAGGACTTCCTTGCAACACACACTCTATATCAAATGCTTATACATCAACTGCTCTGGATCCAGTATCCCTGAGAAAAATACGTAAAATCAGACCAGGGAATGATACTTCCCCATCAATCCTTTTTTCTCTCTTATAGTATGGCAACTTCTTGTAGTATTGGCTGCAAATGGGTAAGTGCAATATTACTACATTTTGTCCTACAGACTTGTGGGATAGACATTACTTTAAATTGGGCCCTGATTCAAGGACCTGTTATAAATATGTTTTTATTTTACTTCGAATCTTTACACATAAGACTTTGATAGTCTATATTTCACCTAAAAAATCTTTTTTATTTGGTTTTTTTAATTTTGATGTTTTGATTTATCATGCCAATTGATTCATATATCTCATAACTCAGCCATGCATCCCTAAGTGATCCCTGTGCTTTTCATACCCCCTCTTTAGGGGGGGGGTATGTATAATTATTATTGTTTTAAATTGCAAAGTTTAAATTCTTTTTGAGAGTAATTTTAGGTTAAGGTAAAGAAGCATGCTACCTCTCCAAATCCAAAAAGTAAACTCTTTGGAGGAGGCACCATGAAGATGCCTCCACAGACCACACACTGCACCAGAAGATCCAGAGTGAACTTTGGGATGTCGTGATTTGAACTATGTGGGATTGAATGCATTTCTTTTGTATGTATACTCTTATACCAAAGGGAACTGCCCCCTAACTGGCTTTTTGTCAATGTGCCTAGCAATCACTGGTTTTGTTCTTTTTTCCTCTTATCCTCAAATTATTGTAATTTCAAAGTTGGTATGTTTACAAGACCCACTGGAGAGATTAGTCTTCCACAGGTCTCAGGTGGGAATGTATAATTGAAAATGTTACCCTAAAAAAAAGAACTACATTTCCCAGGAACCCACTGACTTCCTGTCGTTACGTATTTCCTATAGACAGGGGATATTAGGCAAGGACATAAAGGGTCCCGCCTCTTTACTTCCAGTCTTGAGTTTGGCGGTGGTAAGGCAGGTGTTTGAAATGGCTGATCAGCCATGGGTACATGGTCTTTATTTTGTATCTTCTTTATTCCTTGACTTCTAATGATATTTAATAAATCTCCTAAAATATAATATTTTTATTATTGAGATCTAATTTTAATTTTTACACTATGAAAATTTTACCTTCAAGTATTCTGGCCTCTTTATTTCCAATGGTAAGCAAGCTAACAGGTCTTTCTCTTTTAAACTGGCACTCATCTTTTTTTCTGTTAAAAATATATATTTTTGCTATGAGATGGCTCTCAGTGGAGTCGGGGGAAAAGGGAAGGAGGGGAGAAAACTTAACAGCAAAAGTTATTAACAATCAATAAGTAAGCACTCAAGATGTCAATCTAAGGGTTGCTTTGGCTACATTGTGTAAATCGGTATGTGTGCTAATACTATGGTTCCCTTTTAAATAGTCTGTTGTTTGCAGTTCCTTCACCGTAAACCTGTCCTAAGCCATTTTCAGTTCCTATTTAGTTTTTTAACTTTTATCCACATAATATCATGCTGATTTTATTTTATCATAGTCAGAAAATATAGCCTTGTCTCATTTCTACCTTGCTGAACTGGGTGAAAGGACCTCTCCTTGAGCACAGTTAGTGTTCAGTTAATATAAGCATTCCACACTGTGATCCAAAAGCATTCTCTGCCTTGTTTTTTCCATAAACAAACTCATTCTAATCTAACGGGCCGTCTAGATCTGCGAGCTCTTAAAGAATATGGTTGTCATGACGCGGTGCAAAAACTCACACGTGTATTGTGTACACACACACACACACACACACCTTACTCATATTACTGATGTTTCTCTGAAGTTCTCTGTCAAAGTTTTGAATACATACAAGTTTAGGACTGCTCATTATTTATGATTCATTTCCCTTTGCCTACTACATAAGAGTCTCAGTCGCCATTCGCCAGCTTGCATCCCCCCCGAAATGCCCTCCCTGTCACTCCTAAAGGACAAAGTTTCAAGATAAGTAGAAAAGGGGACCACTAAGCCACAGATGAAGATCCCTGCCAGCCACGAACTGACTTCATTTTTCAATGTAATATTGCTTTGGAGTTCTTTTATTCTTTTTGTAAAAAGTATCCCCCACCCATTTTCAGCCGCTGTGGTGGTCCAACACCCCCACTTTAGACTTACTCTTAATTTAACATCTGGGTACATATCCTGCCATGTCAGATGCATCTCCAGTCCGGTAACGTGACAGATGGAGTTTACTTGCCAATAGTTGAGCACTTTTTCCTCAATGGGAGAATTTGGACCACTCACATTTCCCAGATTTGTCAACGAATGTTCCCACTATTGTTCTTAACGTTTTCCATGGTGAAGTTTGTGCTACTTTCCTAGTTCTAATCTCAACGACTAAAACCGAAAAGTAAAGCGTCTGACTGTGTTACACGCTTTATCGGTAACAGCTCTAGCTGTCTGTTGATTTTCCCCGTGTATTTCTATTCTGAACCTATCAAAAACGTCTGGGTGCACCTCAATTTTGAGGGGTCGTGTCCAATCTGTCCCAGTCATGAAAGTGCTCTATGCCTTTGGTTGAACATCAGAATTGTTTCCCAACACATCGCCATGAGCGTTCTCACAAGCAAGCTAACAGAGCAAGCCCAGCTCTTTTCTCTGGGTACAAGATGGGCCCTGGGAATTGGCGAGAGCCCCCGAGGACCCTTAGGCAAGGGGAAGATTTCTCAGTACCCCTCCCTTTGTTCCCCTGGTTCATACAGCTGAAGACCACATTTTTTTCATGGAATTCCTCGGCAAATATACTCAGTAGAGGGATCACAGGATCAAAGGGATTTTCCATGTATAATTTCAGAAACCTTTCGAGAATGGTTAGGATGAGAATTAGGGGTTAGAACATTCTTTATTAATCTGGTTCCCCTCCAACAGTGAGCACTGCCACCAGTGACCATCTTAGCTCATCTGACCCTGGACAAGTCACTGTCCTGGCTGGGCCTCAGTTCCTCATCTCTAAAATGAGGAAGTGGGGCTCCACAGCCAACTTTGAGGCTCCTTGGGGCCATCCCTTGCTCCTGAGGGATGTCAGGAAGCCCGACTTCTGGAAGTGGCAGCGAAAGGGCGTCCTGGTACCCGAAGCAGGTAGACCTTGGGCAGCTGGGAGAAGGGAGGCTATTCTCTGAGCAGCAGAGACACTGCTGGAGCCCAGGACTCACCTGCCTGGTGCTTGCTCACTCACCTGGATGGCTGCTCCTTGGAACTCTCTCCTCTGGCCTCCAAGGAGCTTCCCCTCGCTCAAGCTGGTGGATCACCTCGGGCTTGGACGCGGCCAGTCCTGCCCAAAGGAAATGGGAGTCTCGGGGTAAGGATGGAGGCGTGAAAGGTCCCAGCCAAGCCCAGTACCTCCCCAGACCCTAAGAAACACCCCCATCAAAGAAGGAAAAGAGGCCAAGGTGACACCGAGCCACCCCAGGGAGCTCTCCTGCCCAGTCTGGAGCTCCTGAAAAGAACAGACAAAAGCTGGTAGGAGATGGGTTTGGGGAGGAGTCTAGAGAACCTGGAGTCCGTGGGACTTCCGGTCCATCAAGACCTGCAGATGGTGCTCCTGGGCCAGTGCCGCTGGGCCTCCGAGGAGTCCCAAGTCATGAGATCCTCGACCACTTACTCTGGCATCAGGACCTGCCAGAGGTTGCCCCAGATTAGCAGACACAGGAGGAAGGCAGACGGTGTTCAGCATCTTGGGCCACGAGGAGCCAGGACAATCCCCACCGTGGACCGAAGCAGCCCCTGGGAGCTCAGGTCGGCATCCGCGGCAGGGATCGAGGCAGGGCAGTAGCAGGGAGTGAGCCCCAGGCCTAGGAAGGGCAGCCCAGGAACACTCAGTAACGGGCCCGAGCCCAGCATGAAGAACAACAAAATCCCAGGCCCTGCCTGCGAGAAGGGCGATGCCAAGGGCTCGCCGTGTGGAGAAGTTGCTGAGGCTGGAGGGGAGCGGGGAGCCGGCAGCGACACTCTGCGAAGGGACGAGGGGGCAGCACGGATTACCGAGAAAGCTCACGTTCCACCCCACAGCCCTCGGAGCACATCCGTTCCTCAGGTTCTTAGGCCTAAAGAGACGAAAGCCCCAGCGCGATTCCAAGAAAAGGTCTCACAGCCTCTCTGACCTCCGGGGCCCGAGGGCAGGACTGGCCCCACAAGGGCTCTCTGAGCTCACTTGGACCCTGGAGATCTCTCGTCCCAGCCCAGGGGTTTATCCAAGCTTCTCAAGGCCCGGCCCAGAGGCAGAGAAAGAGTTTGGGGAGCCACTGCAAGGAACTTCAAGGCGACTACTCGAGGGCTCTTACTTTCTCACTCCCTTCTGCCACTCCAGTTGGCAGGAGCCCAAGCCGATTCGGCATTTCTGAGCTGGATGGGACCATCCACCAAAGGGCCCATCAATAAGAGGGGATTGCCCAACCCCCATCACATCCTAGGAGCCCCAGAATGCCAGGACAAGGACTGGCGTGTCTTAGCTCGCTCCTCTACAAAGACCTGGATCCGGGAGTCATCCAAACCCAGAGGACCGAGAAGAGGCCCAAGACACGGCGCCGGGGGACAATCATGGCAGCAGGGTTAATGGAAAAGGGCATCGACTGTGTCAGAGGCAGCAGAGGTGGGGGTGGGGGGAGAAGGAAGAAGAGAAAGGGGAGGAGGAGAAGGAGGCTGTTCTAAGCAGCTCTGGGTGATTTTGGAGAGGGAAGTTTGGATGGAAGGACAGGGAATGGGGAAGAGACCAGACAAGCTACTGGATCACAGCGCTTGAGGAAGGGCAGTCCAAGGAAAGGCTTCCCAAGGATGAGGGAGGCCCAAGTGGCAGCGAGGGAGTGAAGGAAGATGGGCACAGAGCTGGAGTCCGGTTTGAGGCTCTTTCGCTTGTCTTAAAGGAGGGAAGAGAAGCCCCCTTGGGTGGCAACAGGGAAAAGAAGAAGGGTGAGCGTTCCTCCTCTGACGGCTTTGCCACGAACGTCACTCTCCCCTCTGAACGGAGCACAGGAAGGTGAGGCACCTAAACAGTGGGAAGCACAACGGGCAGAGACCTGGGCTGGTGCCCTCCGACCCCGGAGCCAGGACAGGACGGGGCTCCGTTCCTTTCTTCTTCTTTAGAGACGAGGACAGGGAGCATCAAAAGGAGTGGGAGGCGAGGAAAGCCACAACTGGCCATCCCCCACGGATGCGAAGGGAACGTACTCACCCATAAAATGGAGGAAGCAAAGAAACATGCCAGAAACAGAGTCACACGGAGTTCAAAGGGGGGCCAGGGCACCCATCTGGACCGTGCCAAAGGCAGAGACAGAGCCTGGGGAACAGCCAGGCCCAGGCCCCTTTTCTGCAACTTCTGCTCTTTCAGTTGCCGAAAGCAATTCAAGTCTTGGTGCCCACAGGCAGGGCTCCAGCGGCCAGCCAGCTCTCACCCGAGCCCCCGCGATGCTGGAGCGTAATCCGCGGCCCCGCCCTGGTTACCTTCTCGCGGGGGGGGGGGGGGGGGGGGGGGGACCATGGGCCTGAAACCCACTAGCAAGTTAGAGGGGCGCCTGCAAGACTCCCCCGGTGGAAAGGGCAGAGGAGAACAATTTGTTCCAAGAGCCAGGAAGGAGGCTAACGCAGGCTTGGTGGAGCACTTCGAGCTTGGGCAGGCGTCGCAGAGAGCATGGGCATCCCCGGCATCCCGGGTCATCACCAACTGGCCCGGCCTTTGTCCTTCCACTGGACTTCCAGGTCTCGGGGAAAGAAAGTGAAGCTGGAGGCCTTAGCCTGCCTCACTTCACTCCAACTTGTTTTCAAACCAAAAGACAACATCAGCCATGACGTGGCGGTTCCTCTTCAAGTATAAAGGACGACAGCCAACCAACATGGCGTCAAGGGCAAAATTTGGACCCAGGTCTTCCCAACTGTGGGGCCAGCCTGTTATCTGCTGGTCTGGGAGGTCCTGAAGTGCTCACGGAAAACTAGATCAAACCAAACCAAAAATCCTTCAACGGGCTCCTCAGGACAGCTCTGGGACTGGCTCCAAGTCCTTCCCAGAAAAGACACAAGCGTCCAAAAGACTCCAAAGAAGAAAAGGGGCCGCTGGGACGACGG